>NC_046162.1:78255999-78408499 GCF_011064425.1 Rattus rattus
TCTTATTTCTCAGTGAACTTTTAAAAAAATGAAGGCATCCACTTGTTGATGATGTTGTTTCCCTGTGGTATCTGCAGCTAAGGTGACATGCCATTCTCTGTGACTTATGGACGAGGTCATTAGTACTCTTTCTTCTCCTGTATTCAAAGGGTATTGTTTGTTTCTGTTTCGTTTTTCTCTCACTTGAACTATTTTCCGTAGCTGGCCACCATTCCCACTTCACAAATCCAATAAACTACCTTCCAACTAACCAAAGGGAGGAATTTACATATAAAAAGTTGCAAGTGTCCCTTGTCCATCTATCTCTCAAGCATTGATACTGGGGTGGGGGGGCGCTTCTATTTTGATATCTGGATTTTTCAAAAATTGTCTCTACATTCCAACCTCTCTGTCAGTACAGTCCTTCAGTCAGACACTTGCTTCAGACATTTTTATTTCAAAGACATTGTGGTTGCATTACAGCAACCCATTATTCTGTTTCCTATTGTATTCTTTATCTGGGTTTTAAGCAACTCTTCTCTTTCCTCTCCTCATTGTTCTTCAGTACATCATCTTATGTGTGAGTCACACAGCATTCAAGGGTCTTGGCTCTATAGGTTTCTCTGATTCCCTTTTGCTATTTGATCCTTAGATCTAAGCCAGACTTACACTGTTAGGCAAGTGCTTATGCAAATAGCTTTTAAACTTACAACTTCAGGTCTGACAGTCTCCCGCCACACCAAGTTCATGCATATTCTTTGCACTTTTAGTTCTCATTTGGTATTAACTTCATATTGAAATATATCCCATTCAAAACACTTCTCCTCCTGTTCTAGACTCTTGTATTCTGCTTTGGGCACTTGGACTTGTTTGGAACTCTTCATGTTTCTGTATACTTAACTCTCTCTTGTCTGGGTGTCTGAGCCCATTTTACCGTAAATGAATAAATTCCTGTAAACAAATAACTCTGACATAAATATGTATATGGTTCCTGTTTTCTGTCTTTCTTACTTTAGGTTGCAAAGGCACAAGATTTGTTTCTATTTAGTTCTTTATTGTTTTACAATGTCCGTGAATGACTCAACATATTGTATAACCTTAATATATAATGAATATATAAAAAATATATTACGTTTAAAAATCACATACCGGTTAAGAGGATTTCTTTTTTGTTTTTTCAGCTATGTTAAGTCCAACTTGGAACCCAAAGGTAAGAAGAGAAAGTGCAAAAGTGGAGACATGAGGAAAGGAACAAAAGATGGGAGGAAGGGAGAAAGAGAGGGCAGAAGAGGAGGAGAGGAGAGGTGATGAGGGAGAAAAAGATGGGGAGAAATAATTATGGCTCAAAAAGACAATTTGTATTCATTGCCATGAATTCCAAGAAGAATGCAGAAGTAGAAGGCACGAATTCTTTAATTAGTTTTGCCACTTAACAACCTGTGACTATCGACAGGGCATCCTTCTCCAACATGATATGCTGATAATCATAAGGCAACTGGCTGAAGGTTAAAAGCAAAGTTTTAATGCAAGATTCTGTTTCAAAATTCTTCAGACACCGTTCTCATCAATGGTTATGTTAGACCTATAAACAAGGCTGTTAGAATGACTTAAGATATTGAATGGTTGAGATTTTAAAACGCCTTACATTTTTCATATAAGAAGAAACCGAAATAGGCTTTATATAATTAGACAATTCCCTCGGTTTTTAAAAGTATTTTTAAATTTAAATTTATTTTATTTTCAGTTTTCTGATATATTTTTATTTTATAATTTGTATTTCTGGTAAATTTATTTATATTTTAAGTAAAATATAATTACATCAGTTCGAATTCTTTTTTACTTGATGCATCACTTTAATTGTCATAATCTTGTATGGAATTACTTTAATCCCCATTTAATAGGTAAGGAAAGGATTTGAACGTTTGCATTCATTTGCCTGAGGCACACATGGAGGGATCTGAAGAGTTTGGATTCACATCAAGATCACTGACAATTATAGATTTCGGTGTAAGCTAGATGGCAAAAACAAGAAAGAAGGCAACTGAGAAATGAAACTGCACAGGGAGACTAAGGCATGTATGAACCAAATGAAGAGGGCTCATGATTTAGTTTCTTCTATCTGTAGCCATGATTTAAAAAAAAATACTGTAACAAATGCAGTTTATGGGAGAAAGCAGTTAGTCCAGCTCAAACTTGAAGGGACAGTTCACTGTAGTAAGGGACTGAAGGTGTCCAGGTCTTCAATTAGCCAGTCACATGAAATCTAGAGTCAGGAAACACAGAGAGGGGAAGGCACTCTGATGCTAAGTCCTCTTTCTCCATTTGTACACTCTACAATTCTAGTCAGGGAGTGGTCACCAGCCACTGTGGATGGATCTTCTCCATCTCCTTTAACAGAACAAAGATGATACTCTCTCTCTCTCTCTCTCTCTCTCTCTCTCTCTCTCTCTCTCTCTCTCTCTCACACACACACACACACACACACACACACACACACACACACTCAGAAGTCCACCTCCAAGGTAATTTGAGAGTCTATAAGCTGATAATTAACATTGTCTCAACAGAGAGGGAATGGGATAGACATAATGTCAAAGAAACAGAGGTAGAGAGCAGAAATAGATGGATGGACAGACAGATGGACAGACAGGGACAGATAGAAGGATGGATAGATACTTAAAGCCCACATTCATAGGATAATACACCTGGGATAGTCTCTCTCTCTCTCTCTCTCTCTCTCTCTCTCTCTCTCTCTCTCTCTCTCTCTCTCCCTCTCTTCCTCCCTCTCTCCCTCTCTCTCTCCCTCTCTCCCCTCTCTCCCCTCTCCTTTCTCCCCTCTCCTTTCTCCTCTCCCCTCTCCTTTCTCCCCTCTCCTTTCTCCCCTCTCCTCCATAAAGTGAGAGAATTGTTGGACTTTCCTGTTAGCCGATACTTTGATCCTTGTTTGTACCTGCCAAAGCAAATAGGCTTTGATGCAAAAAGACCATAACTATTACGTTTCTGAATTAGAAAATACAAATATTTACTTCCTAGCAAGCAGCACTCTGTAGGCAAATGGACAAGCCCTCTCTTTCCCTGTTCTTCAGATCTGCATGCTGACAAAGTGGGAATTTAGAAGACAAGACAGAACGAAGATATTCTGTGAGCAAATATTACAGATCTGTGAGGTCCGTAGAACATACTGGAGTGGAATAAATGTGCATGCCTCCAGAGCGAATCCCACTCTGTAATGATCTGCGTGTGCACGATCATTCTGCAATTTACTGGTGATTGCTGCATAAATTCTCACTACTTCCCTTGTATTAAATAGAATGATAAATTATTTTATTAGATTCTCGATGGACACTATCCAGACGTCCTTGACTATAAGTGTAGATCCAGTAAAACAGCCTGTGTGAACTCCAGTTTCTTCTTCTAATAAAGACACAGTCTAGGCTGAAGGAGCCAAGGGGGGCGGGCAGAGAACATGCAATCCATACTCAGATGGATGCCACTTGCCTTCAGTGCGTACTACTCCCGGTGTCGAATGGTCACAGTCTGACTATAGCCATTACTGCTAAACTACACTCCAAATATTGTCCCATTGGAGAGGAGGAAAAGCCTAAAACCATGCCAGATTTACTTCATGGGAAAGCTTGTGTTGTCTTGTGACCACAAGGTGGCACAATAGGGACCAAGAATGCTCAACCTCTAATAGAAAAGCGATTACTCGAGACATTTTCATAATAATTATTAATACTGTTATTATCCCAGCAGGGAGGAGAATGACTGACTAAGCCCAGCCCATAGCTGAGGAGCTACTGGCAAGTGGTGGCTACTAGAAGAGGGAGATGAGGCCCCTGAGTGCCTACCCTGGCTCCTGTACATGGTCCTACATCCATGTAAATAGTCAGTAATAAGTGAACATAGTGGGTTTTCTAAAGGAGCACCTGAACTTGTCAAGGAACGATAGAGAGTGATGGAGAAGAAATCAGTGAGCAAGGGATGAGGAGTGGATTTGATCAAAGCATCGTCACAGGAATGAATGACATTCTCAACCAGTAAAAATGACATTTGAGGGAACAGCACAAGCAGAAGCGTGCGTGATGGACGCCTTTCCTGGTTCGTGTCAGGCGTGTAAGTGGTCCTGTCACAGCATTCACGCTGTTTCTTAGAACGTCCTCTTGTCGCAGTGGAAAAGCAATACGCCCGTCTTTTCCAGACTTTGTGGCATTAAACTACTTAAGAAAATATGTGCTACCATAGAAAAGGACAAGAAGAGCAGATCGGAAAAAACAAGGTCAGCATTATTACATAAACTGTCACATTCTTACTGTACAAATTACAGAGTAAATCATGGCAAGTTACTCATTAAGGGAAGATTCCCAATGGTGCAGAGAGGAACTGGACACCGGAAAATTCCAGGTGAATTCCCATTGTGCCAGAATCCCGAGAAGAGAAATGAGCTACATACTCCCTTTTTTGGCATTGTCCTAAAAGTAGTTGACCAATCAGAAGTAAGAATTTATCTCTAGAGTTGTAGAAGTCCAGGATCAAGTCAGAGTGTGTCCGATCTGTGAGGAAGGCTTCTCTTTGAACCCCACATAGTGGGAGAGTTGAGGAATCTCTGTTCTGTTCTACAAGGACACTGTCATCTCTTGTGAAGTCTCTTGACTTAACATTGATCCAAGGTCCCACCTCTCAACTGCTATCAACTTGGGCATTGAGATCCCCACACATGACTTCTAGGGGCACACAGACATGCAAACCAGAGGAATGCTAGCAACATGCAAAAAGATTCAAGAAGGACAAGCAAGAAACAAAGAGGGCAGGATTAGAAGTAGAATAAGGAAGAACCAGGACAACTGATGGCTGCAAGGAGCCCAGAAATCTTTTTTAAAGAGTATCTGTATTATAAGTATTCCAAAAGAGTCAGGCAGGGAAATTGGACTAGTTTCCCTCAGATTCATAATTCATCATTGGTAGCACTGAGATGTGAGTCTATTTCGGTTGGAACCAGAGCCATCAACATCCATTTAGAAGCAAGGCTTAAAACATTAACGGCTGCATCAAGAGGAAATCATGAACGTTTAACAATTGTGACAAACATCACCTAGCTTTTTATCATTTTATCATTTGAGAATTTCATTCACGTATCTTGTGTTTTGATCACTTTGCCTTCTGTTCCACCCCTTTGCCCCGAGATGGCTTTTCCCTCCCAACTTCATGTGTTCCTCTCTATGTAATCCACTGAATCCACTTAGCACAGCCTGTATGTACATAGGCATAGGACCACCTACTGGAGCACAGATGCCCTCTCAGAGGCTCAGTCCTTGAGGAAAACTGCTTCTTTCCCTCCCCACAGTAATCAACTGTTAAGGACATCTTTGCTATGGGTGAGAATTTGTGGGTCTTTCTCCATCCAAATATTACTCTTCGGTACCTAATAACTTAGCTTCCAAATGTCTATGAACTATAGTATTGCTACTCATACATTTTGAAGTAACAGGGAATGTTGATATATTGAACAACACACACACACACACACACACACACACACACACACACTTCTCTTTGTCACTCTCTGTCTCTACCTGTCTATATCTCTGTCACTCTCTGTCTCTCTCTGTCTATATTTCTGTCACTCTCTGTCTCACTGTCGTTGTCTCTGTCTCTCTGTTTTGCTCTGTGTCTCTGTCTCTCTCTTGAGCACGTGTGTGCGTGTGTGTGTGTGTGTGTGTGTGTTCAATATATCAACATCTCACAATACTCCTCACAATCCATGTTATAATCTGAACACTTATTCCCTCCAAACCACACTGAAATTTAATTGCCTTCATAACCGTATCACAGGTAGACTTTTACAAGGTAATTATATACAGGAACTGGACCTGCACGCATACTGTTATTATGGAAGTTGTTAACTATGCAGGGTAACTCCACCCACTTTTCTCTCTCTCCTTTTTTCTGATCTTCTGCTACAAGGAGATACAATGTAAGGAGATCCTGGCCAGCTGTCGGATCCTCAGTAGTGACTTCCTACTTTCCTGAACCATTCATTACCAATTTACTAGCCACAACCTGGGGAGGTGGCTCAGTCCATGAAGTCCTTGCCACCCAAGCACAAGACCTGAGTTTGATCTCCAGAAGCAATGTATGAAAGAAATGGTGGTCTGTATTCATAATCCCAGTGCTGTAGAGGTAGAAACAGGTAGGTCCTTGAGCTTCACTACCCAGCCTACCTTATTTAGAGAGAATAAAGACAAAAAGAGACTATGACCCCAAAAACAGGATGTGACCTAGGGGTCAGGACTGGGCAGTGGGACGGAATTGTTCTTCTCGATGTGTTATGAATCCCACATCTCTTTTCTTTTCCACTGCCGTGAGTGTGTCTAGAAGCCTCTCAGGTGAGCCGTAGACCTTTGGAGATCACCTGGATGGCACAGGTAGTGAACCGCTTCCTGATTCAATGAGAACTCTGTACTTGAGCTGTGAGGAGCAGTTTGGGATCATAAACTTGCATTTCCCAGGAACTTTCCAAAGTACTGGAAAGAGCTGGACAGTTTGAAAGTCACTTACATACGATACAAAATAGTTGACTCTAATAGTGGCTCTAATTTAATGCCCAATGGTATTTCACATGTAGTCCTGTGTGAGATGAGGTTTGGCACTCTTCGCTAAGTTTATGCTATCTGTGTAGAGTAGAATTTCAAGTCACATTTTTATTGCACACGGATGCTGAGAGGAAATATGAGGCATAATACAGAAAGCCCAGCATGATTTTGGTAGCACCGTTCCTAAACCACTTACTTGCGGACGGCAACAGCCACTGGATTTCCTACAAATGGTTGCGCCTCAGTTCATTCTTGAAACTGTTTGCCTTAGTTTTTGTTTCGTTTTGGTTCTGATCATAGTTAAAACTTACCGAAACGCTAAAAAATAGGGAGATGGTTCTACTTGAATAGCATTAGTAGCTTGTATTTGATGAGCACCCATTACATACCAAGGCACCGCTTTAACCCTTTTGAAATATTCCCTCAATAAGTCTTACCGCAATTACGAAGTGGCTGGGATTGGTTTTTTTCCTTATTTCACAGTTGAGAAAATTTGCATACAGAAGGGTTTTCCCGCAGCCTCTTGTTTCAGAATAGAGAAATAACATTATCCAGACTTAGGTAATTGGTGCTTAATTCTACACTCTCAGTTATAGCTTCATACGGCAGCAGTAGATAAAGATGGAGGACAGATCAGCAACATTAGCTATTCTCATCCAGATTGTATCAATTAATTAGATATACAATTGTGACAACTCATTGTCTATATGACTCAAGTGTTCTCATCAATTGTGTATACATTTATACAATGTATAGCATATACTGTATACATATAATAATATATAATATAGAATGTATATGTAAGTATATAGTATTATATATGATATTACATATTATATACTATCATATATAATATATTAATAATATTATATGTATATATATTTGACTGTGCTACCCGTTATGATAACTCCTATCTCCTTGCCTTTGCCGATTCAGTGTTGTGTTGCCACCTGGTCCCTGCCACTTTAGACCCAATTTTAAACCTATGGCATTTCATTCATCTAACTGAGCAACAGTTTCTTCAACCCTCAGGTCTGGCACAAGGGCAAGTGTGACAGCAAAGCTCTTCAAATGTGCTGGTGCCCCGCAGTGTTTTTGCATCTTGAAGGATTAGCGCAGGCCATGCCTTCTGTGATGCCCCATCGCAGAGGATTAGGTTTTATAAGGCACAGCCACACTAGCATTGCAATTTTCCCAACTCTGAAAATCCCTTCGGCAACACTAAGCCAAGAGATATTAGGCATCTCCGTCTCCTTTTCAGTAGGCTATCTTTTGACAAATGGTTCACTCAGCCGTTCAAACCATCTCTTTTCCCTCTCTTACTCAAAACCCTGGGTTCAGACTTTAGTAGCAAAGCCAAGCAAAATGCGACCTGAAAAAAGTCCCTGCAACCTATTATGAATGAAATAAATATAGTGCTCTTGTAGGACATTATCAGCAACACGAAATCAATGTACAGAAGAATAAAGAAAATTAAGTCCTCAGCTTCACAGAGGATGTTTGTATGGTCCTGTCTTTCATTTAATAATTATCCTAGAGAGGTGTTGGCCTATCAGTCTTAGGCCAGGTCACAACCACTTGTCAACAGGTGTGATTCACCTCAGGTCATCGATCATTGTGTATCTCTCCTCTTCTGCACTTTGTCTCTGCAAAAAAAAAAAAAAAAAAAAAAAAGAGTTCCTTATCTGTAATACGAGAGGCATCTGATAGACTGGGGTGATAGCATAACCACCTTTACATGTGAATTAGCAGCAGAAAGGGTTGAGGTATTCCATAAACTCAGCCTGAGGGCAGTCTTCTCTTATCCAGGCAAACTCATGTCAGAAAAAAAAAATCAACAGAAGTAAAGCAAATAATTGATCTCCAACATGTGCTTCTAATTAACATGAAGCACATTTACTCACCGGGAGGCTTATGTGTGATGAAGTCTTTTATATGAAAATGTGAAGACTTCTACATTATTTTTTTTTATCTCAAGAAAACTCCACAGTGAATCTTTCTTGAGTCGGGGTTCTTTCTGTATCAAGTTCAAGTTGCTTAGATGGTGTTTAAGGATGTTTTATAGGCCCCTGGGGTCGACATAGCAGTAGAGACAGAATCATTCCATGATTATGTAATTTAGCAAGAGAATTTGCTTGAGTTTACACACATTGGGATTATGGAAAAGCTCAAAGTAACGATTTTCTCTGTAGCCTGGGAAGTTTTCAGAGTGATAGGCTTATAATAAGTCTGGGAACCTCTGTTTGCCTGTTTTATCTTTACCCATCTCCCTTTTTTGATGGAAGCATGTAGGCATATTCCTATAGTTGTGTATACATATGTGTGTGAGTGCACATGGAGACCAGAGGATAGTTTTGAGTTCTAAATGTTCAAAAGGTGTTGGCGACATTGTTTCTGGAGACAGGATCTCATATTCTCTTGTGGCTTATGACCAGTGAGTCCCAGAGACCAGCCTACATCATCATGCTGAGCATTAGAATTATGGATGCTCTGTGTCATGACTACTGCTTTTAATTGGGTTCTAAGGGTCTAACTTGTGTCCTCATGTTTACAAATGGTATTATGATTTGTCTATGTTCAGTCCAGGGAAGGGCACTATTAGAAGATGTGGCCTTGTTGAAGTAGGTTTGTCAGTGTGAGTATGGGCTTTAAAACCCTCATCCTAGCTGACTGGAAGCCACTATTCTGCTAGCAACCTTCAGGTGAAGATGAAGAATTCTCATCTCCTGCACCATGCCTGACTGGATATTGCCATATTTCTGCCTTGATGACAGTGGACCTGTAAGCCAACCCCAATGAATGGTTGTCTTTTAAGAGTTGCCTTGGTCATGGTGTCTGCTAACAGCAATAAGACCCTAAGACAGAAGTCGGTACCGGGACTGGGATACTGCTATAATAGGCCTGACCGTATTTTGTTTGGCAGAATGTGGATTGTGGAACTTTGGGTTTGGAAAGCAATGGGGATTTCTTCTTTACGTGGGGCTAGTAGGAATATGGAAGATTTTGTTGCCGAGGGTGATTTGAATTGTGGAGACCTGGTTCTAGAGGTTTCAGAGGAGAAGAATTTTAATATGTGGTCAAGAGACCGGTTTTGTGATATTTTGGTGAAGAATGGGACTGTTTTTTGCCCTTGTCGGAAGAGTCTACCTGAAGCTAAGGTAAAGAGATTTATATTAATTACATTAACAAACTAAGTCTCAGAAATGCTCAGCATAGACTTTGTTCTCTGGTTAAGTCTCAGGAAGTGCTTTTTGAACAAGCTTAGAAAGGAGACATATTAAATATATGGTTTAACTATTAAATGGGCACCAGGAAGTAGAACGGAGCTGAAACCTATGTTCTAGGAGACAAAAGATTAAGAGAGTAGGGTTTGTGGCAAGATCCTACCCTATTAAGTTTAGATCCAGGCATGGTGATACATGCTTTTAATCCATGGAGATAAAGCTAACCAGGTCCCTGAGTTCAAGGCCAGCCTGAGACAGAGCAAGTCCTAGGTAAAGAAAATCTTAAGTCCACCTTTAATCCAAGCATTGATCAAGTCGAACAAGGCTGGGGCGGGGGGCATGTTCCAGCCCTAGCAAGCAGCAGAACTCAGCAGTTTCTGCCATATGGCTCTGGCTTCAGAGTCAGGACTAGACAGGGACTACTAGCAGTGATTAAGAAGAGACCAGCATCACTGGGGTGAAATCTGGGAAGTGTTTTCTGAGAGCACAAAAAAGCTGTGTTCCAGAGATTGCCAAGGTTGTACCTTATGCTACAGCTGTATTTGGTAATGTGTAAGAGTCACCCAGATGGTACTGGTTTTGAAGGCACAAGTCATGAAGAGCAAATGAGTATCGGCACTGGGAGAGGCTATGAAAGGCCATTGGTGAAGGTGCAGCCTCAGTTGTAATTGACAGCCCAGGACTGAAGTCATCAAGCAAAGGAGCTGAGAATTGGCACTATGAAGAGAACCTATGAGAAGCCATTGGTGAAGCCTAGTTGCAGTGGAAAACGCCAGTGTATTGGAGAGGCCAGTACCATGGGATGATCACCAAGAACAGCAGCAGCAGTGGAGTGGATCTACCTGAGCTTAGAGTGCTACAGCAGGCAGAGCTAGAGAAGTGACACCAGCCCTTTGGAGGAGCCCAGAAGATCATGTGTGGATCCCAGACATTGGAACAAGAAGCTGTAATGTTGAAGTTGCTTTGGAGACCCCAAGATGTTCAAGAAGCCAGAGCCATGAGATATCTACTGAGGAAAGCGGTTAATAGGGAGTATAGAACCAGCCCAGGAGAAAGAAGTTTGTTGCAGTCAGCAAGGATGGAAAAGAACTTAAAGATCTGAAGATCTCCTAGAAATCAGACATGGAGATGCAAAGTTTGGAGCGTGCCCAGCAGGTTTCCTGCCTTGCCTTGGAGATTACAGTTAAGTGATGGGATGAATCTCAGAAGAGACTTTGAACTTTGGACTTTTAACATTGTTGAGATGGCTATAGGCTATGGGAATGTTTGAAGATGGACTGAATGTATTTTGAGCTATGTTTAGGTATGGCCCCCATAGACTCATATGTTTGAACAAGTGAATGGGGGCCAGGGAGTTGAGTGTGACGGTTTTATATGGTTGGCCCAAGGAGTGGTACTATTAGAAGGTGTGTCCCTGTTGGAGTAGGTATGGCCTTGTTAGAGTAGTGTGTCACTATGGATGTGGGCTTTAAGACCCTCCTCTTAGCTTCCTGGAAGCCAGTATTCTTTTGAAGCCTTCAGATGAAGATGTAGAACTCTCAGCTCCTCCTGCACCATGCCTGCCTGGACACGGCCATGTTCCTGCCTTGATGATAATGGACTGAACCTCTGAACCTGGAAACCAGCCCCAATCTGTTGTACTGAGAAGAGTTGCCTTGGTCATCGTGTCTGTTCACAGCAGTAAAACCCTAACTACAGCACAAGGCGAGCATTTCACCACTGGGCAGTCTCCCCATAGCCACCCGCCTTCTCTTGAAACAACAGGCGCTCTCCAGGCATGGCGCTCCTTTAAAGGATTATTTAAAGAGGTGTTTGCTTTTATTCTATGCATGTATTTTACCTGCATGTATGTATGTGCACCATGTGCATGGCAGAGGAGGGTGTTTGGTATGCATGGAACTACCGTCACCAACTGTTATTTATCACCACGGGGATGATGGGAATTGAACCCAGGTCCTCTGCAAGAGGGGCCAACTTGGAATGCTGGGCCATATTTCCAGCCCGAACTTTACAGTATTTACACAAATTTTGAGTAAGACTGAAAATTCCAAACGGCAAAAACGTTATTTATATTCTTATTTTATTTTATCCTCTCTGTCTTCCATGTTAGGCATTCCTCCACCAGAATACCTGACAAACTTAAAGGTTACTTTCTTTTTTAAAAAAATTTGGTTATTTTATTTATTTATTTATTTATTTATTTATTTATTTTACATTTCTATAAATCCCCTATCATGTCCACCCTCCCCTTTGCCTCTAAGGGAGTGCTTTTCCATCCCCCTTCCCCTTTGCCTCTGTGAGGGTGGCCTCTACCTACCAACCCACCCACTCCCACCTCACTGCTCTAGCATCCCCTACACTGGGGCATCAAGCCTCCACAGGACCAAGGGCCTCCCATCCCCGTGATGTCAGATAGGGCCATCCTCTGCTATCTATGTAGCTGGGGCCGTGGACTGGCATATGTATACTCTTTGGTGGTTTAGTCCCAAGGAGCTCTGGATGTCCAGTTAGTTGATATTTTTATTCTTCCCATGGGGCTGTAATCCCCTTCAGCTCCTTCAGTCCTTCCCCTAACTCTTCCAGTGGGGTCCCCAGACTCAGTCCGATGTTTGTCTGAGTTTCCGCATCTGTATTGGTCAGGTCTTGGGCAGAGCCTCTCAGGGAACAGCTTTATCAGGCTCCTTTCAGCAACTGCTTCTTGACCTCAGCAATAGCGTCTGGGTTTGGTGGCTGCAAATGGGATGGATCCCTAGGTGCAGTCTCTGAATGGCCTTTCCTTCAGACTCTGCTGTTTTTTGTCTGTTTGTTTCCTTTAGACAAGAACAATTCTGGGTTAAAATTTTTGAGACTGGTGTGTGGCCCCAACCCTCAACTTGGGGGGCTGTGCCTATCTACTAAAGGTGGTCTCTAAAGGGTCTAACTCCCCTTATCTAGCTAATGTCAGCCCAGTTGGGTCCTGGGAGCCTCTTACTTCCCTGGCATCTGGGACTTTCTAGTGGCTACCCTACACTGCTATATATTTCTATTCCTTTTCCTGACCGTCTGTACTTCTCTCCAGTCTCTTCCCATACCTGATCCTGTGCCCCCTTTACTTTCAAACTTATAGCTAACTATCTTTGCGGTTTGGTACTCAATCTCTGGACACTGTGTGATGGACCTTAAACTAGTCCTGAACCTTCCCGAGGACTGGTGTCCAGGAAGCAGCTCAGCACCAATGAGACCTCAGCACCACGGGGTCCTGAAAAAAGAACCACATTAAGCATTTCCGTGCTACAAGAACAGCGGGAGAAACCCTGGGAAAGAAAGTCTTCATAGCAGCACGCAGGCGCACAAACCCTCCGGGATTGTGTCTTTTCAGGAAGAAACCCTGCTGAGGACCATGCTTGCTCTCTGCCCGCTCACCTTTCTAAACCAAGCCAGCATTAGTTTCCACTTCTCACTGTGCAGGAGAATCTTGGCAGGGGGTGTGCTGAAGTACGTCCCTCCCGCTTGCGCTCTCCAAGTGCTCTGTGTGAACCACATTTGTACTTTGTGCACGTGACTGGATGCTTGTCCTCTGGATGTGAGCTATGTAGCTCCTTGAGAAGTGGGAGTGAGAGAAAGGAAGTTTCACTGCTTTAGAGCAGAGATGGGTTTAGAGTAGAGGGGTAACAGGTACTCTGGGTGTGTAGACATGGCTTCTAGAAGTCTTTGGGTCACGGAACAATAGGACGGCCTGACAAAGCCTTTGGAACAGCTACGGCAGGCCTGTTAGAGGGAGGCCAGAGAACACCTCCAATTGAGGAGAGTTTGCTGTCCCATGATTTAAATACAGGTAGATGTTAGAACCTGATGTATTTGTATCCTGTGGCCAACTCTGATATAAGAAGTTAATTTTACAGTATATCAAACATACTTTATGTGTACTTCATAGTACATTTAACATAGTTTGCTTGCAAAGTATTGTCTGTGTACCACGTGCTTACCCGATGTCCGTGGTGGTCAGAAGAATGCACTGAGTCCCTGGAACTGAATGGCAGGCAGTTGTGAGCTGTTATGTTGGAGAATGGAATCAAACTCAGGTCCTCTGGGAGAGCAACCATCGCTCTAGATCTCTCCTGCTCCTGTTTTTCCTTCTCTACAAAAGGTTTTCACGTAGTTCAAACTGGCACAGAACAGGCTACATACAGCTGAGTATGATCTTGAATGTCTGATCTTCATGAGTCTACCTCCCAAATGCTGGGGTTGCAGGTGTGCACCCCCGTGCCCTGTTGTGTTTCTCTGCTGGACGTGGTAGAGATGTTTTACTGCAGGCTACATAAGCAAGTACTCAGTCAGCCGAGCTACAAGCTCTGCATCGGAATGTTCAGAATTCAGGTTCCTTAGAATACCTTTGAGGTTTCTTTGAATGTCCTAAGTTTAAGACATTTGGTCTTGCTAAGGTCTACTGAGAATTTAACCAGGGTTGAGGGGGACATTTTTGTTTGTTTGTTTGTTTGTTATCACTATAGGGCTTACCAGGCCTGTACATTTTTTTTCAGGTAATTAGCTCTTCACAAGTCCCACAGAGACATAGAACTTATGTGATCGGGTTGTGGGAAAGGCAGCTTCCCCTCCTCCACCTCCCCAAACTCCCTCCCCCCTCCCAATAGAAGGTCTGGTGAATCCTGTTATCAAGATCACTCAGCCACCAGTGTCTCAAAGGGATTTCCAGGTCAAAGGCAATTCCTTTGTGTTTGTCTTACAATAATGATGGCATTTCCTCAAGTCCCGAGAAAATATGTAATTTCCAGTGACCAGATCCAACAAATGTCATGTACAAGTACAAACTGGTCTGAAGCTCTACATCTTTCTCTTTTCCTTTCTACCCTGTTTTCAAAGTCATTCCCCCTGAGACATGGTTCTCCCTGTGACGGTTAGGAAGAGTTTATTTTTACTTGTGCATGAGTGCATGAAGAAAGCTAGATCCAGCTGAGTAGCTACTGCTGATAGCTGACGGCTACTGGAGTAGGGAGAATCCTTTGTTTTTCATGCTCTCGTAGGTTGTCCTGATTCCAGTGGATGACCACACACACACACACACACACACACACACACACACACACACACACACACACACGCACACCACCATATGTAGGCATCAATAACTGGACTCAGTGGGTTAAAAAAGACAATAGGGCATGAAGTTTGGAGGGGGTATGTTGGAGGGATCTGGAAAGGGGGAAAATTGGTTAGTTACTATGACCAAAGTACATATGTCATGTGTGTATATGAATTCCTTTAAGACTATATAGATATGTGCACTTGGAGGTCACGGTCCCTCTGTCCCTCCACTCTGCCTCAGAAGATGTACTTCACTTGTCTTCATACAACATGGCGGCAGAGTCAAAAGCTGTCCAGTCTGAAGTTCACGTGGGGAAGGGGGTGACAATGGAGAGAAGAGATACCTGCCTGCTAAATCTGCCTCTATAAAAGTCACACTGAGAGACCTGCGCTGATAGCACATGGCCCAGACTGGGGCTATTTAATACCATCCACACCCCATACTCCACCCCGGCCAGAGGAAAGAGAAACTGGGGAGCACTACTGCATGTTCTCACCTGAGAACACTGCTGCCCCAATTAGGAATTTGTTTGTGAGGGAGAAAAACAGAGAAGAGGACACTTGTTAAATATTCACCATTTCATCATGGAGACTGGGTACAACCATGGACCGACTGCTCTTGACAGAGCTCGGTGAAGTGGTAAAGTGGGGGCTCTCTCTCCTCCCTCTCCCACTGCTTCTTCTGCTTCCTCTCTCCCTGCTCCCTCTCACCCCCTCCCTCTCCTTCCCTTTCCCTCTCCCTCTCTCTCTTTCTTCCTCTCCCCACCCCCCTCTCGCCATTTATTCTTCCTGCACACAGACCACAGTACCTGACGGAGCAGAGACTTGATGCCACAATTTGTTTTCTATTAACTCTGATGGATAATTTAATGTTTAGCTAGATGGCATTAGATGACATATTCAACCTGACTCATTTAAACATCAACAACGGTGCAGTTAAGACGGGAAATACATTCTGCACAAAGCCAGTCTGTGCTGTGTGTAGAAGTGACTGTCTCTCCAGATGTGGCTGCTCCGAGTGCTGCTAAAAGCCCTATAAACCATTTTTTCCGTGAATTATAGGAGGCACCAATTTTCATTTTGGGGAAGCAGGGTCGACACTACAGAGAACAGAGGGATGTACACAGCCTTTGCACCAGTCTAAGATCTTTATTAAGTAATTCATCAGGCATGCCAAAGCATGTTATCAATCCGCACAGAGGATGAGCGATGCATGGGGCACATGAATGCTAACCACACATTCCACTCTGTGCATGAACACACAGTGTATCAGAATCTGTTTAATCAGAAATCAGCCAGCGACCCGTGCTCCCCCAACCCCGCTCCCCTGTTCTGATCTGGTCATGGGAAGACAGAGCAAAGGAAGCACAGTGCGTTGACGTGCACCTGCCTTCTGGGTAAACAAATTCAAGTCGGTGGAGAAAACATTGTTATGCTTTCCCAGGCTTGGAAAGAGTAATATTCTAATTTAGACAAGTAATTCCTGCTACAAAATCCAAATTATCTCTGCGTGTCTTTTCTGTCTCTCATGTCCCAACCCACCATGGGTGTGTGCATATCTGTGTGTGTGTGTGTGTGTGTGTGTGTGTGTGTGTGTGTGTGTGTCTGCATACCAGATGTGTGGGTTCATAAATACATGGCTGTATAGTTTAACTAATGGATTCTCCATTCCCGAGCAGTGCAGGTGAAACATGATTTAGGTTTCAGATATTAAGTTTCAGGACAGTTTTTTTTTTTTTTAAACATGCCCCTTGAACAGATAGATCTCTTATTTATAAGATAGCAGGAATGAGAGATTTATTTACACATGTGCATTAGAAAAGTTACCCTGTATTCTGTATTGATCCTGGGTAGCAGAGAGAGGCAAAGCAAGAAAGGGAAAGGGAGAAAAAAAATGACAGGAAAAGAGACCCCTTCGAATACCTATTTATTTGACGTAGCTTGGTAACCTTGGATTGTGTGGTTTCGTTCACGGTGCTTATGGGATTAAGTTTAAGTGTGTGTATGTATGAGAGAGGGGGGGGTCACTAAAAGAAGAAAATATGTGTGTGCTTAAATTAGACAACAGCTGTATAATATATTCACTCCTAGCTCAGCAACGGTGGGAAAAAATTACACAAATGATGCCAAGCCATTGCTAGTAATTCTTCAGTTTCTAAAGCTTTCAGTGTCTGAGACTGGGTCCGTGCTCAAAGGGATCAGGAGCTAACTTCATCCTTTAACGTGAAAACAGAGAATGCACATTTATCTCCTGTCCTAAGATTGAAGCAGCCCTCTGACATGCAGCTTACTCCTCTAGTAGGCCATCAGATCAACATCACTGCATTGTTGACGAAACTATTCCAACCTGCCACTCAAGCCACCATACACACTGACTGCTCCCCTGCCTTCAGAAAAGTCTCTCTCTCTCTCTCTCTCTCTCTCTCTCTCTCTCTCTCTCTCTCTCTCTCTCTCTCTCTCTCTCTCTCTTTTTGAATTCTTCTCACACTGTAGCCTCACAGGACCAGAAACCAACAGCATCTATTCTCCATACAGTGCTCTCCACTCCCGCATCCCGCCTCTGAGCCCAGGAGACTTCTCCAGGGAGCACACAGAAAGGCCCCCCGGCCTCCCTTCTGTTCCCCATTGGTTTGGTGGAACCAAGGTGTTTCAGAGAGAAATACCTCTTTACACAATGGTACCCCCTTCTCTTCTGTCACAGGGTTGGTTCCGGCTTCCAGCATTCACCAAGGACCCATTAGGCAAGTAGCACTGAAAGAAATCTGTGACTGGATGGCATTTTCACTGTCTTAGAACCACGTCTCTGTGTACCTGATACTGTGATACAATGAGAGGCACGTAGGGTAACTCAAACCAGACTGGATTTTATTTACTTATCTCAACGCTCCTAAGCTGAGGCGTTTATCTCATCTGTTGTGCTTAGGAGATAAAGATATTGTTTTAAGTTCTCATTCCATAATTAATTAATTTATATGCAAATATCTAGCTTACCGGTTTCTCTATTTTTATCTAGTCTATCAGCCTCTTCTCCCCCCTCCCCCACACATACTCCTAATTATCTCACCTTCAAGAGGAGACACAAGCATGCGCAGTAATGAGATTAATTGTAATCAATTAGGCTTCCTAATCGCTTCCCTAATACAAACTCTGCTACGGAAGCCGAATTTTCATATTAGAAAACTGTGGAACTTTCAAATGATTCTATGCCAAGTTTAGCTGGCTCTGCTTTCTGTTCCCGCTGCAAATCACAGAACTAACATTTTGTTAAAAAAAAAATCGTGCTTGCAGCTCCGGGCCTTCAGGTAAGGGTCAGAGAGGAGGGCTACATCTGGGATTCCATGGAGATCCTGTTTAAAGTCAGGAGGGCTTTCTGATAGGGGACCTCCTTACACTCATCTTGTGGGGACAGGCTGGTCTCCTCTGGGTTCTCACAGCTGCTCACCATGGCAACTGCGCTGAAGGACCTCCTCCTGGTGTTGGTGTCCGAGGTGCAGGATCCTCGGGCAGGGGACGTTTTCTCCAAGTTGTTGAGCTGTTGGTCCTTCCAGTCCAGTTGTTTGGCACTGCAAAAGGGGGCGTAGACTTCCACGCTTCCCTCAAACTGCAAGCAGTTTACCTTGTAGTACTTTCTCTTCACTTCTAATACATCGTGAAACCTGTGTCCCCAGAGAATTTCTCTGGGGACGTAGGAACTTCTGGACTGGTGGGATGTCCCAGTAGAGTCACCAGTATAAATAAATGTCACCAGAATCTCGAAATTATCTTTGGCCACTGCCTTGCGGTCAAGGGCATACAGAGGACTCTCGTGGTCAATTTCATGGACAATGGTCACTGGCGTTACCAGGATTATCTGGTCATTGACGAGTTTGAGGTCTTTAAACGCCATCGTCATCCGCCCTTCGCTGTCTTCTGAATAGCGCAGAAGTTGGGCTCTCACCGTGCCCTCCACCACGTGGTTCGGTCGGAAGTCACCTATGCGCCACATGAGGCAAAGCTTCCCGTCTCTCATGCCGATGAGTGCGAAATAGCTGAAGCGGATGGTCTGGGCTCGCTTCCGGGCGGTCGCCATCTTTGCCAAGGCTGCCCCAATGATGAAGGTGTTTATGATGCAGCTCAGGATGGACTGAAGGATGACCGTCAGCACCGCCACAGAGCATTCTTCCGTGACACAACGGTAACCGTACCCGATGGTGGTTTGGGTCTCAAGGGAGAATAAAAACGCCGCCGTAAAGGAATGCACGTTGTCCACGCACGGGGTGATGTCTGGATCGCTTAATAGGTCTCCGTGATGAAGGGCTATGAGCCAAAATATGGAGCCGAATATCAACCAGGAGAGAATGTAAGACAAAGAAAATATTACAAACATATGGCGCCACTTGGTGTCCACAAGAGTGGTGAATATATCAACCATGTAGCTCCCCCATTCTCCAAAAATGTGTTTAAAGTACACGTTACAGCTGCCATCTTTGTGGAGCAGGCGCCTCCTCGCTCTTCTCTTCTCTGCTATGGCGTGCTCTGGAGGATAGCCTGGATATTTGGAGTCCACGTTGACAATCCGGTAGCTACTTCCGTAATAGCTCATTCTTTTTTTTGGTCTTTAGGGCATCCAAAGGAGTCAGTTAAAAGTTCTAGGTATATTCTAACTTTTACGTGTTCAAAGATTTTCTGTTAAAGCCTAAAAGGATAGAGCAAAAGAAAAGGACAATTAAACAACATTTTGGCCTTAGATTCCAATTTCCAGCTTCGCAGTCTGAAAAATTGGAAGCAATTTTCCGCTATCTAAAGTTGCAAAGACTTCATCTGAACCACGGAGACATTATTGATTCAACATTTTGATGTAGAAAACAGCTCAGTTATTAAAGGAACGAAATCTCCAATCAGAGAAAATAAGATTTTTATGTTTCATAGTGTTTGAGTGAACACTATGATTACTGCAAATGTTACCTTAGCGCCCTTTCTCACCTGATAGAATAGTAAGTTTATACTGACATATTTCTCTTGCATGAGGAAACAAAACAATCTATAATATACAGAGATAAAGTACAATTTAGTTACCAGCTTTCCAATCACTAAATCCAGAACAGTAAATCGTTTCTACCTTTGACATATAATGGGACGGTTACCCTGGTTCCAGGAGTAGGCAGCCCCTTTCTGTGGCTTCTTCTCTGTCCCACTTGGGTTTTCCTTCTTGTCTACTACCCAAAACAGGGCAGAACTTATACTGACATCAACTTCAGATTAAACCCCTTCTCTCCTAGCTCCGCCTTTTACCCTGATTGGAAAAGAAAGCTTTCTTAACCCCAGAGGAGTTCAAACCACTCCCAGGTAGGCTCTCTGGTAGGTGTAGAGTTCCCTCTGTTTTTGTCTCTCAGCCTCTATCCACTCAACAGCTTCTTTTATTTTTGACACTAACAGTTCTTCTCTTTCCCCTGAATGGGAACTGAAATATCACCAAAGTTGCTACGCTTGTTTCCCTCTTAAAGGGAGCATACTGCCAGTCGATAGACCCTCGCCCCTCCAGTTCTGAGTGTGTTTCTCTGATGTGTGTACAACCTTCTCCAGACAAAACTAGTTGACAAGCAGAGAATGCACGTTTCATTTCAGGGCATCCATGTCTAAGGATACTCAAGCCTGAGAGTAAACTTTAAAAATATGATTGGTTAAAATTGTCCTCAGCTTTTTCCTGGGTAATAAAGTCAGAGCATTTAACGGTTCAGTAGTTATTGGAGTGGGTCTTTGACGTGAGGCACCTTTGCCAGACTGAAGCAAGGGGGTATAGGCAGAAACGGGTCATGAGATCGTACTATTCCAAACACAGTCACATGGAAACGAATATTATAAAGTACTCGACTCTCTAAAACTCATTAGGGAATTGATCACTTTGGATCAACTGCCTTCCGCACTGCAGAAGAGAAGAAAGAGTTAACATCTCTCCAGCCAGAAAGAATCATTTTCCCTCTCTCCAGGGATCAGAGTCTCTTTACAAAGAACTCTTTGTCTAGTGGACCACTCACAAGGATGAACTGTGCTTGTGCCCAAAAGTCCTGTAAAGCATCTTCCCTTTTCTCTCTCTCTCTGTCTCTCTGTCTCTCTGTCTGTCTCTCTCTGTCTCTGTCTCTCTCTGTCTCTCTCTCTCTGTCTCTGTCTGTCTCTCTGTCTGTCTCTGTCTGTCTCTGTCTGTCTGTCTCTCTCTCTCTCTCTCTCTCTCTCTCTCTCTCTCTCTCTCTCTCTCTCTGCCTCACTCCCTGCACTACTAGTTCATCCTCGGGATCTCTTTTAAATGGTTTCGTCTTCTCTCTGGGCAGTTCTTGACTTTGTTTCAATAATTTCAAGATATGATCTACATCTCCCAAAACACTTATAGGAATGCATGGCATAAAATCTTTCCCCAAACATTCTTTGTAATATCAGTTCATTGGTCATCAGAGGTATGCTTGCCTAATTTAAGGTAGTCTCATGGTATTGCCCATTCTTTGCTCTATTCTGACTATAGAAGTCAAGAGTCTGGGATAAATTATACTAAGAATCAGATGGGTTGAAACCAAAAAACACACGCAGAGATGGAATTATTTTCTCGTTAAATGTTTTCAACCAAGAGAGCTCCTTAAGGAGAACTCCCCCAACACCGGGGGAGGCAGACAATTAAAAAAAAAGTTTAGAGATCAAGAGCTACTGTGCAGCTGCCAAAAGGGGAAAAAGTTTTACTTGAAATGAGGTTCAGCTGGCATCCAATTTGGATTCCAGTGGTGCTAGGAACTGTTATAAACAAGCCACTTTGAAAACACCTTCCAAAACAGGATAATTGGTGAATTGATTTGCAACTAATACAAGTTTTAGGCGAGCAAATTCGAGCATGTAGAAAATTTGTTGCCGACTACTATTAAGAATGTCAGAGATTCAAATAACGGCTGAGATCTCTGCCCCAAGTCCTCCAGGTCTTTGATAGGGTTGCTCACTGCAGCCATACAGTTCAACTTATCCAGAGCGACGGGCATCCAGATCCTGTGTAGGTCCCCGTTCTTTCTTTATGTAGTTTCTGACTCTTTAAACATGTCAGCGAGACATGCTCTGAAACAAATCTCTGTAATCTAAAGTGATAAATTATGGCAATGACAGACCAGCCTCATGAACCTTGTGCATCTCTCATCTCAGCCTACACAATTAATAAAGGGGTTGATGGAGGGTCCATTGTCAAGATGGCTAGACAAAACAAACATGTATTCATCGCCTGGTAAGTGTGTTGTGCTAACTTGATAAATTTTTCAACTGCTTACCAATAACCATCAGAGGAGTGGGCTTGTGGGTTCATGGGGATTCTGTTTGAGGTGTGTCTCTTAGGATGACGATAGAGCCTTTAAAAGTGCTGTGATGTTCACTAGAGAGGGTGCCTCAGGAAGGGAAAGGTGCTTGCCACCAAGACTGGACTACATATCTGGATCCCCGAGATACACAGAATGGGGGTGAAAAGCTGACTTCTGAAAGTTGTCCTCCAACCTCCACCCAGCACACAGCACATGGCCCGGGCACACAAATAAATGTAACAAATAATTCTGAATTGTTTCGATGTTTTTATAATCTCCTTGCCACCACAAATCTCATCAAGAGGAAGGAGTTGCAATGTCCCAGCTTCAGCTTCTGTCCTGCATGTCACCCGCTAGAGAGAAAGCTAGATGGAAGACAATTATAAAATGATGGCATATGAAGGTCAAAGATAGAGGGTATCTTGACTCTCTCTATAGCTGGGGATCTATACAAAGGGGACCATTCACCATCTGAATGATGGATCCTTAAACTACTGTAGGCCTTTATTAAAACATCCAAAAGTCGTGGGTGGCAAGATAAATCAGAGGGTAAGAGCACCGGCTGCTCTTTCAGAGAACCCTGCTTCAATTCCCAGCACCATACGGTGACTCTCAACTTCTGTAACTCCAGTTCTGTGTCTGCTTCTGGACATGAGTACCAGAGAGGCACATGGTGCCCAGATACATATGAAGGAAATACTCCAATACACATGCAATAAAATAAATCCATCCAAAGGTATTTAGAAAGCTACTAAGACGTACTCAGTCGTATTTTGTTTTGTGGAGATAGCTAAGGGTGGGTGGGTGGAGAGAAGACAGACAATTGGAGAGAGCATTCCTCTTCCAGATAGGCATTTTCTGATATCTCGCTAATTATATTGAGTAGACACTGGAAAACATTTTTAACCCACTTTGACTATTGGGTTCTGCTTTTTAAACTTCTGTTTTGCATGGATTCAAGTCAGGGGGCAATTTGTACTAATTCAGTGCATTTTGAATGGCCAGTAGACATAGTAGGGGGCATTTAGAAAAAACACACAAACACCCCCTTATTTGTTCTTGTTTCCCAATGCATAAAATTAAAACATTTTCTCCTCCATTCAGCCACATCCTCCCATATTTAACTGCTTACCAAGTGAATGCCTTTCACAGTTAGGTCTTCAAAAATAAGTTTCCCCGAGCAGGTTGACTGCACAGCACAAAGAGACTTTGCCACCTTGTGTCACATCGAAAATGCAATCCTGCCTCTTCCACCCCCTTTGCATAAACACATTCATTATCTGTCTTGCATAATTCATCATACACCACAAAAATGTCCTAAAATATTTTGGTGAGATCCAATTATTGAAGCCAGTGGCTTCTGAGGTTAACAAACACTTTCTTTCCCCACATAATGGATCTGAGGCGGTTGACACTTAAGTCATCAGTAATCAAATTACTCTCCTGGCAACCATTACATGAGATAAGTTTTTGATGGAAATGTGAGAGTCGGTAGGGCAAAGAGGAGAAAGGATGGCTTCATTCCCCTGGAAACTCAGTGCTTGAAAATAGCCGCTTTTGTGAAGCAAAGTGGGGAAGACAGGGCTGTGAATAACACACTCTGTGGGAGAGGCTGTAGTGAGGACAGGGTGGGCTCTGGTTGGAGAAAGGAGAGGGGAACTGAATTTAACCTCAAAATAAAGGAGGGCTTTTGCTAGTTTGTTCAAATTCTTTATCTTTCCTGGAATTCTTTTTTTTTAATTTAAATTATATTATTTATTTACATCCCAGTCATTGCCCAACCCTCAGTCCTCTCCCTGCCACGGTTCCTCATCCCATCCCTTTGCCTTAGAGAGGGTGCTCTCCCCCCTACCAGGCCTCCCTTAGGCTTCAAGGCTCTCATAAGCACATCTTCTCCCACTGAGGCCAAACAAGGCAGACCTCTGCTATATTTGTGCCAGGGGCCTTGGACTGGCCCATGCTTGTTCCAAGTTGGTGGCTCAGTCTCTGGGAGCTCCCTGGGGTCTGGGTTAGTTGAGACAGCTGGTCTTCCTAAGGGATTGCTCTCCCTTTCAGCTTCTTTAATCCTTCCCCTAATTCAACCGTGGGGGTTCCCAAACTCAGTGCAATGGTTGGCTGCAAGTATCTGCATCTGTCTCGGTGAGCTGCTGTCAGGGCCTCTCAGGGCACAGCCATGCCAGGCTCCTGTCTCTAAGTACATCATAGCATAGTAGTGTCAGTCCTTGGTCCTCCCCCACCCCCATCATGAGGTGGATCCCAAGTTGTGCCAGTCACTGGATCTCCTTTCCTTCAATCTCTTCTTTTTGTCCCTAGAGTGTGTTTGTTCTTTCTTTCTCCTTTCTTTCTCTCTCTCTTTCTCTCTTTCTTTCTTTCTTTCTTTCTTTCTTTCTTTCTTTCTTTCTTTCTTTCTCTCTCTTTCTCTCTTTTCTCTTTCTTTCTTTCTCTCTTTCTTTTAGTGGATTTTTTTTTATTTACATTTCACATGTTATTCCCTTTCCAGGTTTCCCCTCCGGAAACTCCCTATCCCATCCTCCCTCACCCTGCTTCTATGAGGGTGCTCCCTGCTCAACCCACCCACTCCCTCCCACCTTCCTGCCCTGGCTTTCCCCTACACTAGGGCATCCAGCCTTCACAGGACCAAGGGCCTCTCTTTCCATTAATGCTTGACAAGGCCATCCTCTGCTACATATGCAGCTGGAGCCATGGGTCACTCCATGTGTTCTCTTTGGTTGGTGGTTTAGTCCCTGGGAGCTATGGGGGTTCTGGTTAGTTGATATTGTTGTTCTTCCTACGGTGTTGCAAACCCCCTCAGTTCCTTCAGCCCTTTCTCTAACTCCTCCACGGGGAACTCTGGCTCTCAGTCCAATGGTTGGCTGCAAACATGTGCCTCTGTATTTGTCATGCTCTCAGAGCCTCTCAGGAGACAGCTATATCAGCTATATCAGCCTGCACTTCTTGGCATCCCCAACAGTCTCTAGGCTATGGGATGGATCCCCAGGTGGGGCAGTCTCTGGATGGCCTTTCCTTCACTCTTCGCTCTACTCTTTGTCTCCATATTTTCTCCTGTGAGTATTTTGTTCCCACTTCTAAGAAGGACTGAAGCATCCACACTTTGGTCTTCCCTTTTCTTGTGTGTCATATGGTCTGTGAATTGTATCTTGGTTATTCCGAGGTTTGGGGCCAATATCCACTTATCAGTGAGTGCATACATTGTGTGTTCTTTTGTGATTGGGTTACCTCATTCAGGATGATATTTTCTAGTTCTATCCATTTGCCATAGAATTTCATGAAGTCATTGTTTTTGACAGCTGAGTAGTACTCCATTGTGTAGATGTAGCACATTTTCTGTATCCATTCCTCTGTTGAAGGGCATCTGGGTTCTTTCCAGATTCTGGCTATTATAAATAAGGCTGCTATGAACATAGTAGAGCATGTGTCCTGCAGACCTGCTCTGACTGATCTCCCCATTCAGCAACTAAATGTGTGCTTTATCTGAAACCTAATAGGCACTGTCCATTTCTCCCCTAATCCCCTCAGCTCTGGTCTCAAACAGTTTCTCTTTCAGGATGTATTTGGTTCATATTCCTGTTTTCTTCTCAGTGGAGTCTCATCTAAGACTTTCATCTCTAGCTCGCAGGACTCACAGGGGACTGGAACTGCAAGTGGGAATGGGGGCGATGGAGGCCTGGGAGGCTGGGAGGCTGGGAGGCTGGGAGGCTGGGAGGCTGGGAGGCTAGGCCTTTGTGGGGAGTATGCCTACAGCTTTCTATTGCATGAAAGTATCCTCATGTCACCACAAACATCCTGGAATGGGGAGCAAGGGAGAATGCTGCATCACACAACTCGTGGGGACATTCACTGAGGCCCTGCTTCCGTCCCAGTTTATGACATGCTCAATCTAATTTAAATCCTCCGTCACTCCCAATGCTGCTGTTGGTTTTAAACATTTTTAAGAAGGTACTTGGTTATTTGCTCTGTGTCTATGTGTGCTGACTATGAGAGTACACACATGCCATGATGTGTTGAGGTCAGAAGACAAACTTTATGGCATGCAAAATACAGTGGTTCTCTCTACCCATCTTATTTTGAGCTATCTCTTGGACCTTTGGCTTGTGACTCCTGTCAAGAATGTCATCTGATCCTCTTGTCACCACTTCTCATTTTGCTACAAGTGCACTGGAATTACAGTTGTTGCTTCCACCCCTGGCTTCTTCCACGGGTCCCAGGGATGAGCCTCGGGTCACAAGGCTTGCCCAGTGATTGGGCTTACACTCTGAGCTGCCCCATCAGCCCAACTGCCTTGCCGCTTTATAAACAAGCAGAAAGTTTGAGGCCGGGACATGCTTCCGGTTTTCTTGATGTCAACATTACATCAAAGATAATTTGATTTTTACAGATTCCCTGCACATGCCGAAAGGTCAGTTCATTGTATAAACTGGCAACATGCCTTTAAAATCAAAATGAATGTAAAGATGATATATAATTACAAATAATCTAACGTAAAAATCAAGTTACAGAAATTGGAAATGTCTAACAGATATTTTAGAAGCTGAAGTCGTGTATGAGTGTGAGAAATGAATATATAAGCTTAAAAGATGGCTCGAGAGCCAGAATTCACATAAAAAGTTGAACATGTCTACGCACATGCCTATGACCACATCACTGTATGGGACAGAGATGGAAGGATCATGGGAGGTACAAGCTGAGCAAGAGATTCTGTTTCCAGCAGAGAATAGAGAATGATAGGGTGGAATAGTTGACATTTACAATACCTTTGCATGCTTCTGCACAGCTTAAGTGTATACTAGGGAGTAGGGGGTTATCACAGGGAAACCCTAAGTTCTAAGATGGACTTCAAGTCAAGGTCTATCCTCAGCTCCAAGAGCATCTTGTTTAAGCTACTCTTCTGAAACGTAACGTATTCACTTATGATGTGGGAGGTTATGGCCCGCATCACTGGGTTACTTACTGTGAGGTTTGAATGAAATAATGAAGGTGGAGTCAACATGTACTCCAGCCCACAGTTACTGGTCCGGAGTCACTGTTCTGTAATCCGTGCCTGGATAGGGATTGTGGGAGAGGTGTTTACTTACTGCATTTACTTTCTCCCTCTTTCCAAAACTAACTCCCGGCTGGCTGGCATGTGAGTAGCAAATTGTGTGTGGTTAGCAGAGAACAATTTTAAGTAAATTCAAGGTAGCACCACTGTTCTAGCGCCATACCACAAGCTGCTTCTCTTTCCTCCCACTAGACTAGCTCCTCAAAGCCCAGAAAGCAGGCAATTTTTTTTATAACAAATATCTCATATAGGAAATTGTTCTTTTCCTTTTATACATACATATACGTATACATGCATATACGTATGCATATACATATATAGGCATGCATACATACATGCACATGTACATACACATGCTCATTCAACTCAATTTGAGAATCATATTGCTACTTTTTCTGAGAACAGCCAAAAGGAAGCAAGAGCTCCCAAGGTTGGAAAACTCACCAGATGGGATCACCAAAGTATCTTCAAAAATGTGGCCCAGAATTGTTCCTATCTAAGAGAAATTCAAGGACAAAAATAGAGAAGAGACTGAAGGTAAGGCCACCCAGTGACTTGCTCAACATGGGATCCATCCAAACCCTGACACTATTACTGATGCCATTTTGTGCTTGCAGACGAGAGTCTAGCATGGCTGCCCTCTGAGAGGCTCTACCAGCAGCTGACTGAGACAGATGCAGATACTTACAAGCTAACCACTGGACTGGTGGTTTGGAACCCCTATGGAAAATTTAGGGGGGAAGATAGAAGGAGCTAAAAGGGGATGTTAATCTCATTGGAAGACCAACAGTATCAACTTACCTGGACCCATGGGAGCTTCCAGAGACTAAGCCACTAACCAAAGAGCATCCATGGGCTGGCCTGCAGCCCCGGGCACATATGTAGCAGAGGGCTACCTGGTCTGGCTTCAGTGGGAGAGGATGTGCCTAACCCTGTAGAGATTCCTGAAGAAGAGGGAGTGAGAGGTGGGTGGAGCACCGTCTCAGAGGCGAAGGGAAGAGGGGATAGGATGAACAGCTTTTGGAGGGGTGCCCAGGAAGGGTGGTAACATTTGGAATGTAAATAAATAAAACAATTTAAAAAATTCTCAAGGTGATCCTGCCCTTATTTTTTTTTTTTTTTTTTTTTGTCTAGAACACCTGTTTGGGTAAAACAGATCTTTATGATCTTTCTTATCTTTATAAACTAGGCTGCCCATCCCTGTCTCGGTTGGATGCTAGCACATCCATGTCTTGGTTGGACGCTATCCCATCTTTGTCTTGGTTGGGTGGTAGCCCATCCCCGGCTTAGTTGGATGCTAGCCCACCTCTGCCTTGATTGGACGCTAGCCTAGGTTGCTCATACCTCAGTTCGATCTGCATTGAGGGAGGTGCAGAAGCCAGTTGTGATAAGATCAGTTGTCCCTTTAAAAGATACATTTCAATCTTTTGTTGTGTAATGAAAGCATTTCTCCTCCGACTTCTAAATTTCCACTGAGAATCTACTCGGGTGACTTCTACTATCTACCAGGTACAATCACGTACGGACGTTGAAGGACATCCTGCTATTTGTACGGAGTTTACATCTGTGAGTTTCGCAAGACAATGGCTGTGAAAGTGATACAGGAGACAACGTATGTAACTGATAGCTTCTAGGGAAAAGGAACAGTCTATGTCACTGTGCAGGGGGAACAGGAGCAAAGAGGCAAGTTACTGTGTGACATGAAAGGTTCTGCCTCAGAAGCTGTCATTCTGGTTCTGTGCTCTGTACTCTTTGCCCCAGGTAAAATGCTTCCAAACAGACCTGGCTCTCCATACTATTTTGTTTATCAAAGACCTAGTCACTATCTGGTTGTTAAGGCTCTCATTATTTATAGGGGTGGTTTTGCCTGATTATTCTACATGAATCTGAAGAGCTGGTTCTCACAGGAACCCAATATTACAGGAATCCATCTGCATCTGAACACAGGCCTTTTGCTATCTTTCACCTGGTTTCACCTGGCTTGTATAACACCTGCCTTCTAACACATCTCTCGCTTTCTTTCTCCCAGGGAACATTTTAAACCTGAAATAAAATCTCCCGCTGCTGTGGGCACAGACTGAAACAGCAATGTGAGCCTACGTAACAGTGTGTGAAGGACAGGAACATGAAAACCAGAGACGTGTATCTATCTTTGTTTTGACCACGTTAGCAAAATAATATCGCATTACAAATATTTTCAGCTTATTGAATTTATATGAAATTTGAGACTAGAACTTGATGTTTCTCAAAAGGTTTCCGTGAGTAGCAAATGGAAAACTCACTAACACCGTGGGTATTCTCTAGTTTTTACTGTAATTTCCTAACCTGAATAAGTATCTATACTCCCATAGCTCATCGTACTGAGTATTCACCTACTCTGTAGAGACGGATGATTAAGCTGTGACGTGAAAAGAGGATGTGAACTAAGTAAGAGAATGATTGCTTCCCAGGAGGAGGAAAACCCACCATCAAAAGCTCTACAACCCAACGATGTAAGGAACAGCTCCATGGAGGGAGATATTAGAGAGAGATGTAGAAGAAGCCTCCACTCACTATAATGTTGCTGGAGCAGAATCATTTGAGATAATGGTGACCAGTCAGAATTCCACAGTCAAGATCGAATTAAAGAAGTTACATAAAGTTTTAGAGGCCATTATTTTAGGCCAGGGCATGGATGGGGTCAGGGGGCCAGTGATGAAGCAGCACACACTGAAGTGTTCAAGAAGGGCATAGCTACCACTTCATAGGAGACGGTCTCAGCCACTGCATCTTCCTTGGTCTTCTGCTTCTGTACAGAGTTCCTTATAAACGTTCTTTGATTCCCTCAGCTGATTTTTTTCATCATTTTTTTTTCATCTTCATACCAACCAGTGACAAATTTCGTTGCTTGAACAATAACCAAGCCTTTAGAAAACCAAGTTGGCACACACAGAAAATATCTTCCAATATCTTCCATTTGTGAGAATGTAGTCTCATCAGTTTTCTTAGCAACATTTAAACTATCAGCGGGTGTTGCGGTAAAAATACAAATTGGCGGAAACTTTTTATCCTGCGCTAGCACCAACACGCGTGGGGCTGCACGGCACTGCAGGGTATCTTTACCTCAGCGGCTGCATGCTTCCCCCAAGTACTCTCTGACCCAGGAACCGCTGGTCTCTGGTGTCAGTTCTGGCATCCACGGGGCCAAAAGGGACTAACCATGATTTATCTCAGATTAGTATTTCTCCTGGAGGCTCTCTGCAAGCCTCAAACTCTCTGGTTCCAGGTACCTGGTAAAATCAGGGCTCTAGAAGTCCAGCATGGGCTGGCCTATTACGGTTCCCTGCCACGGACCCTGCTCACACTCCCCATAAACCAGTGAAATGATGAGTCAATCAACTGTAATTTATCAATCAGATTTATATGTTATATTCTCAGTCCACAATACATCCACACAATAAACTCACAACCAATTGATAAGGTCATAAACCACCTACCTAAATAAGATAAATTTGCCCACAGAAATCCATCCCTTAAGAAAGATACATAACTACCTTGGCAATTCAAGACCCCCTGGATCTGAATCGTCCTTCCCCATCTCCATCTTGATTTTGCTTTTGTTCCCCTTCTCTTAGGCCTTATAAATGCTTTGTCCCCATTTTATTTATTTATTTTTTTACTGTCCAATCATGGCCTTGACCTAACTAGTGCCAGCCCTCACTACATACAAGCAACCTACAAGCAGGTCCTAGTTTTCTCACTGTTTGCCTCTTTTCAAAATCTTCATACCTTCAATGGACCATGTCTTCAGTGGACCATCATGAAAGGTCTCCTCATTTTGTTCTCTACATTATTCTCTTGTAACAGGCAAGGTCAAAGCCTGTCAGGAACAATCTTCCCATTGAGAGTGGAGTATTTTGTAGAATCCTTACTATACACAGACTTCTGTTGTCTTATCTCTACCTACCTCTCGCTAGTCTTCAAATAGCAAGAGTACTTCTGGGCATCTTTAGTTGTTTCTCTATGTGTGTGGTATAGTGTCATAGGTGACATTGTGTGTGTGCCTGTATGTGTGTGCGTGTGTGTGTGTGTGTGCATGTGTGTGTGTGTGTGTGTGTGTGCTCAGCTGTGGATGAAGTCTGGACCTTGACAATGGCATACTTTCCTAAACATTTCTCCACTTCGGTTTGGAGATGAGATCTGTCATGGAATTTAGGACTTGAAGCTACTAGCTGGAGAGCTTCTCTCTGAAAACACTCTGAGGACCCCTTCTCTAGTGCTGGAGCTCCACATTCCTGCTGCTACTTCTGGCTTTTCTGAGTGCTAAGGATCAGAACTCTGTTCTTCATGCTTTTGAAGCAACCTTTTGCTCCCTGAGCCATTTCTCAGCCCCACATATTTTTCATTAACACAGGGGTGTGGCCTTCAGACTGGAACGCAGACAACTTTGTAGATATTGTGTATGCCCACGTACTCAGCAGTAGTTCAAGGGGTGTTACCTCCCAATATACTACCTGAATGTGGTGATTAATTTGAAGTGTACTAACTAGTTTGGGGGATAGGAAGCCCCCCTACAATGGTTTCTATAGAACCTCCCTATCTGTTCAAGGATAGGTTTTCCAAAAGAGACTTAATTGACATGGAGTATTCTCCAAAGAGTTTCACTATTAAGAAAGAGAAACTCCTATCCCAGGAAAGTACACTAGATATGCACACCGACCCCAAGAAAGACATTTCAGAGCAACACAACTAATGGCCCACTTTAGTTCTTCATTCATAGACCTTTAGAATTCTCCCATTTTCTATAAGTGGTAGAAGGGCAGCATTTACTCTTTGTGGGTTGACGGGCATATGCAAATGCTTTTCCTAGTGTTAACTTGGCCTGTTGCATTTCAGACTCCATTATTCTTCTCTAAGAAGGTCAGTTTCCCTGCCTTACATCAGGCAACGAAGGGTAGTTGTAACAAAGGACATGCGATCTGTGAGGTCTACAGTCTCAATTTTTGGCTTGTCATAGAGTTGTCTCCAGACCTGTTCCAATACATGATTACATTGTTGACCTAATACATGGTTGAATTGATGACCAGAATGCACCACGGAAAAGACTGTAAGCTGCCAGAGGAAAGACCTTCATTCATCTTTTCATGCCTAGATTCCTTGTAGCTAATACAAGACATGGCAGTTGTTCATGGGCTCACTAATTGTAGCTTAGTGGGGAGAGTGAGCAAACACTGGAAAGACATTATTTCCTATCAAAGAAGATAACCAACATCCTGTCAATACTGACACCTTTCCAAATTCCAAATCCGAACGATCCTTACTTGTCACTCTTTAATTATCAATCTACAGATATAAAAATAAATGTCTTCGCAAATTTCTTTGGAACAACTCTAGGTCTTAGCGTAGCAGTGAAGTACCACTGTGTTACAGAGTTCTCCAGAAATATGTTCTTGGTAGTAAAGGGTATTTGCTCAGGACTAGGGGTGTAGATCAGTTGGTAGAGTTCTTGTCCAATGTGCAAGAAGCCTCAGGTTCAATCCCCAGCATCACATACAATGGGTGTAGTGGTACACACCTACACTTCTGTTATCTTCCTGCCACTGGAGCAGGGCCAGCAGCAAAACCAGAAGTTCAAGGCCATATACGGCCACATAGGAAGTCTGAAGACAGCCTGTGCTCTATCAAGTATGTCTCTAAATAAGTAAATAAGTAAAACTGGAAAATAAGAGGTCTTTAAGTTGGTCTATCACTGAATCTTTAGAAATCGGATACTTCTGGTACCAATGCGAATCCTTAATTTTTATAGAGATAGATCCATAGGTGCACATTTATATATGTACATATACATTTATTGGAACTAGTTTTGAAAACAGGTATTTGTAAAAATAATCTACACAATTGGAGTGGTAGACATAATCTCCAGGGATGAGCCTCCTAATTAGATGCCTAGTAACAAGAGTTCAGACCAGGAGACATACACACAAGTGATAGCAAAAGGGTTCTTGAGGTTGTATGTATATATTTAGCCAATTAAATGTGATATATATATATTATATATGTATATTGTAAATATGCATATATTCAGATATAAGTACACATATATGCACACACACACACACACACACACACACACACACCAGTCATAGTTAAAAAATACAGGCCTTGCTTTAAGAGGAAGCAAAGAAGGGGCACCTGGGAGGAATTGGAGGGAGAAAGGGAAGGAAGAAAATAATATAATTACATTTTAATTATTAAATATTAAAAAAACATTACAAATCTAAACTACAGAAATGTGGACTAATCTAGCAGTTCTACCGACAAATCTCATTCCAAAAGTTTATCATGGATGGGCGCAAAAAATCACACCAAATCAAAAGGCTGTTTGTGGTGACTCTGGGTTTTTAACCAGACCATCTGGTAAGCATGGGTAGCTGGCACAATCACACTTACTCTGTAAATATTAAAAGTGATACGGGAAAGCATGTAACACGTGATTTGCCCAAATAGAAACACGGTTAGGAAACAGTTTGCACGATGCAATTTTAAATGTGTTTACACATAGCACAGGTGTGATATACAGCAAAATATAAATTGTTACTCTATCAGTTTAGTTATGCTTATTTCCTTTCTTCTTTACCTATATTTGTGATTTGTGTGTTTATATATCTGAACTTTTACAATAGAGGCTACGGAGAGGCCTGAGGGAGTAAGGCTACTTGCTGGGCGAGTTCAGATTCCAGAACCCATGGAAACAACATGGGACATTTCAGTGCACCTTTGACCCCAGCACTGTGACTGGGGAACGATAGATTGCAGGATGTCTGGGACTTGCTGGCCACCAGCCTAGATCCAGAATCAGTGAGTGAGAGTCCCTGTCTCAATGGAATAAGGCAGAGTGGTACATCAAGACACGCGACACCCTGCTCTATCACCACGTGTGTATACCACACACTTGCACCATGCACACACACACACACACACACACACACACAGAGAGAGAGAGAGAGAGAGAGAGAGAGAGAGAGAGAGAGAGAGAGAGAGGCTGAGGGAGAAAGAGAGAGAATAGATTTTTCCTGTAAACAAATCCTTTGCAAAAGGAAATCCAGGTATTTTCAGTTCAAATTTGAAACCTGCCAATTCTGAGGCCCTGTAAAGAAAAAAATACAAACCGAGAGCGATCTACAAGCATTTATTAGATCTTTTTAAAAAGGGAGCTATAAATAGCCCAGAGAAGCAGACAGCCTTACAGACATCTAAAGTCAGACATCGATGCGGTAATTTTTGCTGGAACAATTCGCAGAAACAAATATAGTGACATTTAATTCCTCTAAGTAAAACCAGATCTCCTTTGAAACGCAGAGGTTGGGGGAAGAGGGAGTTGATCTGATCTGGACACTGAGAACAACTGGGGAACCCGTGCAAGCTGTCAGTAACCTATCAGGTCTACGTAAAAGCAGCGTCGGTTCTAAGGGGTCGTAGAAGCACACGTGTCCGTTTTAGTACCAACTCTCCTGCCTTGCCCCATTCCAGACCCTACTAAAGTGCTAATACCTCTGAGTCTTGACTTAATAGAGTCAAGCCTGTTTTCAGAATCTTTTGTTTTAGGAAATAAAATACTAAAAACTTATTTTTAATACATGTAATAAATAATACTAGAAGCCTTCAGGTAACTGTACAGCAGTGTAGTCTATAAGGACAGACTTTGAAACTCCAAAGAAAGTGGAAAAAATGCCACCCTCAGTTAAGATGTGCATTGGTCAACATAGTCGAAATGAGCCAGTCTTTACTGAATGAATCTTGATGCACTCTGTTCTTGTACAAACCCGCCTAGAGGATGGCATTGCGCTGTGCTTGAATGTAGGTCCTCTCACAACTTGCCTTTAAATTCCCAGAGGAGTACATGGCGCTCACCAATTCTGGGGTTGTTTTAGCTTCATCCTTGTGCTATGATGGTACCAAATGATTCCTGCACACCCTCAGGACTCCGGTCTCCTCGACTCTCGACTTTTTAACTTTTTTTTTTTTTTTTTTTACTGAGACTAGCTATGGAAAGATAAGAATTTCAGTTCAAATGTTTGATGGCTCCCTGGGCAGCCTTGGCATTTTTAGACGAGGTTAAGATGTCCAGAATTGAATTTGTTTGTTTGTTCGCTTCTTTGGATTTTGCATTGACCTTTACGAGCCGGTGCTGACTCGCCTGCACCTTTGGGGGAAGTGCCACTCTGGGCAGAAAATTAAACTGTGCTACGGACCCTGTTCTTGATAGACACGGAACTTATTACAGGTTCAACAGCAGAGCTCACAGCTACGACTACTTCAAATGAATCCAACAACACGAATCGAGGTCGTCTTTTGCAGAACATCAGTCTCTTCAAGTATATGTTTCTACGTGGAGAGCGTTAGGTGCCATTAGGGTGAGCATATTCAGTGAATGCTATGATGGGCAACTTCAAAGACTTGTTTAAAAGTTCCCTTTCACATCTAATCGTCTTGGCCTTCAGGTTCCTTCAGGAAGAAGTGACAGAACACTCCAGAAGAAACTCCTAGGATTGCTAAGAATAGAAAGCATGTGGTACCCAGCATTCACTCCCCCTGCCCCCAAGGATAAAAAAGCAGTCTTCATTGTGGCTCCAACGCCAGGTTGCCTAGGACTGACCCGTAATAGATTCCAGACCCTTTTATTTGAAAGCTGCTTTGATTAGACCTGCGAGTGCATTCCCAAACAAACTTACCTTATGGAAAGCACATGTGGCCACGACCTTTGACCTTCCCGGCTCAGTATTAACGGTATTCCGACAGAAACCGAACTCCTGGGTCTCTGTTTCTATTTTCTCATCTGCGATGAGGGCCTGCGAACTGTCCTCTTTGGCAATGGGAAGGGTATTTATTAGTCTGTTGCATCTGCCGGGAATCGGTGAACTCACAGATGTGTTATGCTTGTAGACTAGGAACTCCCTGGATAGTGTCTACAACTTCTCTGACCTTTAAATGATTCAGTTTCTGTTTTAAGTTGTCAAAATGAAAAGTCAGGACATCTTTATTGGGGAAGAAAATGAAGCAACTGTTATCGTTTGTTGGCTCAACTCCCATCTCTTCCCCACGGACACAGAAAACTGAGAGGCCTTAAAATACGAGATAAGATACCTCTCCTGGGTGATCCAGATACACGGTCTCTTAAGGATTCTGTGCGGTGCACACTGTTAGCAATTGGGATGAGCTTTCTATCGGTGTGTGCATTCTCACGCCTCCTTAGGTGGGAGGCATGAGCCCTGAATAGCTTACAGATGATTTAGGTAGATGCTTAGACTAAACTACATTCGATCGACTCTTGAATTTCCACGAATCTGATTTTCTATGCTGCTGCTTCTCACCATAGTTTTAGTCCCATGGTGGTGCCGTAGACTAACCCGGCCTGACCTGATTTCAAAAGTCTGAATTCATTCTTCCTGAATGTCTGCACGAAGTGACAACCCAAATCAGGGCTGTTTTCCTTAGAAAGGCAAGTGATATATGTCTTGGGTCCAGTGGTTCTCGGGCTAGAATATTCACTTTCCTGGTAACTAGAGAGTCAGTGTAAGGGTTGAGACAGGCACTTTTGAATTATGTCAGAATTATATCGGCAAAATTTTCTCTAGAGTGTCTGTGCCACAGCCCAATGTCCCTATGCCTATAAGTGGTTTTAAAAAGCATAGAAATGGTCTTATGTATTCAACTTAATCAGCACTCAACTGTATCTGTGATGCTTTAGACTAAGGATTGGGACGATTCTTTTTGCTTCTGAGAAGTTTCAGTCTTAGTCTACCTGAGATGTTCTGTTCAAACAGCTCTCTCAAAAGGCAGACCTTTGTGGGAGAATAGGATCACAGTGACTGCGGGTAAGGCTCCATGCAGAAGAAAGGCGGGTGGCTAAGCTTGAATCCTTCCCAGCATCTAAGACTCTGGTGCACATCTTCACATTATGCCTGTGTGGCTAACTCTGCTTCCCTAGGCATGGCCATGCATAGATAAACTGTAAAAGGAAAATGGTAAGAAATCGAATTGTGTTTGTACAGAACACCCATTCGTGTTCCCCGGGAGGCTATTCACACTGGCTTTGTGTTCCCTGAAGTCGATGATCACATAAAGATCTTGAATGTAAATTGCTGAGCAAAAAAAAAAAAAGCAGTTTAGGAATTCAAACTTTAATGCCTAAGTCTAATTCATTCAGCAGGCAGTGTGCCTATGAAAATCCGTGTGATACTTGGCTCAAATTAATGCGTTTCCCCCCGTGCCAATCAAAACGGTTTTTTCTCCCGCCAAGAATTTACACAACATAGCAATCTGGTGAACAAATCCTAATGTGTTTTGAAGCTTCAGAAACGTTTAGCTACTAATGGTATTAAAGATTAGCTACAACCATCTTAACTGTAGTCCATGTGCCTCCCCTCCCCCTACCGCCGCCTGCTTTTGGTTTGAAGTTACCTGGGGAAGGACGCAGAGATGAACCAAGTGTTTTCTTTGGAAATGAAATTTGATTTTGCTATCACTTAGCCAAAATGCCATTTTACATCAACATAGGATGAATATTATTTGCAAGAAACTCACTTAATAATTTGTCCAGAAATTCTTTTGAGACTTAAAATGGAAGAGTGCAGTAAGGTCGTGTTTTGTTTTGTTTGTTTGTTGTTGTTGTTCTCATTCATATAATTTAAAAGCAGAGGGAAAAGTACTGTTTTGATGTTTCTGTTTCTAAGATGTAAAAGTTGACTGGCATTTGGAGCTCCTGCATCTCCTGTAAGTTTCACGTAGGAGCAAGTGGAGACCATAATTGAAAGAAAAAAAATTGAAGGGTTGAGGCAAAGCTCAGGGGTAAAGTGCTTGCCTAGCATGTGTGAGACCACACACACACACACACACACACACACACACACACACACACACACACGATTAGAAACCAGCCCCTCCTCGGCAGATTTCCAGCTGGCTGTGACTGTCCCCATGCCAGCTCCCACATCCACAAACATTTTTTTTAAAGGACACATAGCAGGGTAAGAAAATATTTGTGCTTTTATTCATTCACATTTGGTTAAATGGCATTAAAAACGTTTGCAAGCCAAGAACTATAAAGCTGACTCTATCGCCCCTAAGCCTCTGGGATTTCCACTTGGATCCCAGTGCTGCAAAAACATGGCAAGACTATGGGTCTGCTGACTCCACGGAGCAAGGCAGGTCTCCACCTCCCACCCTGAGAAGGTCCCCTTCCCTCCGAAGACTCCCTTGCATAAAAGCAACACATTGAGACCTTTGGCCTTGCCTCTCCGTGGCCTTGCTTCTCTGTTTCCCAGAGCAGTTTTTACTTTCAGTTCTATATAATAGCACTAATCAAATATCAACGGATAAGTAACGATGGCCAGGGTGTCAAAAAGTATGACCTAGCAGTGTGGCACAGCCTTGCAGATCATTGGTGAAATCAATCAAGATTCCTCTCACCTGTTTCTGCTCTTACAGACACTGCCCCCAGCCCTGGCCTCCAGCACATACATCTTCAGCTGCTCTCTCGTGGTTTCAGGGCCTAGCCACTTACTCTGGCTTCCTAATGATAATCACACAAGGCGAGTTTCAATAAATCATTGTTTTGAACTTACAACACTTTCATTTTATGTTTGTTGCACTTGTACTGTGTTCCACGGCGGGAAGGGGGACCGTACCCAGACACAGCATAGATGGAGCAAACCCCCTGAATTACCATCCATCATTCCCTTTCCTCCCTATTTCTCTTCCTCCATCTCCTCTTTGTTCCCCTAGATTGTTGTGCTCCGTGTGTGTGTGTGTGTGTGTGTGTGTGTGTGTGTGATTTTATGTATCCACATAAAGTCTCAAAACCACATACGAAAAAGTACATATCAGTCTGAGACTAGCTTAATTTTCTTAGTATGATTGTCTCTAATTGTATCCATTTTCCTACAAAAAGACATGACTTCCTTCTTTTTTAGAGCCACAAAAATCCTACAGTACATTTTATTTATTCCTCTCTTTCCTCTGTTGTTGGACAGAACACATGTGAAGCTGGTTCCACTGCCCATGCACTAACCTTACAAAGACTGCTCAGAAATCAGCACAGAATTTATAATTCCATTTCTGTGTAAGACACAGATATATCTAGCACTAATAATGCTCACTTATGAGACTAGCAGCTTTTAATTTTCTGGTCTTGCTCTTGTTCTTGTTTGGGTTTGGGGGACCTCACTATGTCACCCTGGCTGCTCTTAAACTCACTATGTAGACCAGGCAAGATGCCTCTGACTCTGCCTCCCAAGTGCTGGGATTAAAGGTATGCACTACCTGTATACTATAATATTTTATATTGTATTTATATTTTTTCCATCTTTATTAACTTGAGTATTTCTTATTTATATTTTGATTGTTATTCCCCTTCCCAGTTTCCGGACCAACATCCCCCTTCTATATGGGTGTTCCCCTCCCCATCCTCCCCCCATTACCACCCTCCTCCCAACAATCCCATTCACTGAGGGTTCAGTCTTGGCAGGACCAAGGGCTTCCCCTTCCACTGGTGCTCTTAATAGGCTATTGATTGCTACCTATGAGGCTGGAGCCCAGGGTCAGTCTATGTATAGTCTTTGGGTAGTGGCTTAGTCCTAGAAGCTCTGGTTGGTTGGCATTGTTGTTCGTATGGGGTCTCAAGCCCCTTCAAGCTCTTTCAGTCCTTTCTCTGATTCCTTCAATGGGGGCCGTTATATTTTTATATGTTGGCAATTAACTATCTACAAACCAAATGAGATAGTTTACTAAAGAGTGTGCCAAGAAAACTAGGATTGCAATTCAGTTCTCTATAACTAGACTGCATGATACAATGAGATCAATGCTGACACCCTGGGATTGCAGTCTTTTGTATATAGGGACTGAATCTGGTTCCTAGAATTAAACAGATTCGATTCTGTTCTTCTGTCTCCGGGTGCCAGGCTGTGGCAAGCTATTTCAGCTTACGTGAGAAGCTTCATCTACACCACCAGTGTACACATATGCATTGAATACCTATCAGCTCACAAACCCTGGGTGGACCAAATCATTAAGATTCTAAAGATTGGCAGGGGAGGCCAAAGGATGCTCAGACCCCAGACAGCACTATCATTGATAACTAATCCACTGATGCCTTGTTATGGACAGTGTTTTCCCGTGTGAGATTAACCCATCCAGTGATGAGATGAGAGGCAAGATTCCTTGCCTCTGGACACCCTTTGGAGTTAAGCAAAACATTTGAAACACAATGGGAAATACAATTCAATGGGGATGATGTCATCAAGTGTCCCGAGGAAAGTGGCAAGGATAAAGCTTCCTCCTGCACACATCCCAAGTATACAGCCTTATCTCGGTGTCGATTCCTTCTGCGGGCAGCCGTGTATGTGTGGGGAATGTATGTATGTGTTATATGTGTGTATATATGTGGATGAGTATGTGATGTGTTTGTATGTGTATGATGTGTGTATGCATGTGTGATGTGTGATATGTGTATGTGTGTGAGTGTGTGTAGGTAGCAGAATGCAAAACCGGTTTTTTCTTGCCACTTTATTTTCTGTAGTATATCACATACCAATCACAGTTTCTCCTCACTTCAGTCCTCCTAGTCCCTTCTCCTTTTTCCCCTCTCTTCAGATCCACTCCTCCATTTCCCTTCAGAAAAGAGCAGGCCTCCTGGAAAATCAACCCTACATGGCACAATGCATAACGTGTTACACTAAGAGTTGGCACGTACCCTCACATTGATGCTAAATGAGGCAACCTGGTAGGAGGAAAAGGGTCCCAAAAGCAGACAAAAGAGTCAGAGACAGCCCCACTCCCCCACTTTTAGGATTCCAACCAGAACACTAGGCTAAACAACCATAACATATATGCAGAGTACTTAGCTCAGACCCGGATAGGCTCCCTGGTTGTTGGTTCAATTTGTGTTAGCCTCTGTGGGACCTGCTTAGTTGAATCCGTGGGACATGCTCCTGTGGTGTCCTCCACCTCTCTGGCTTGTACAATCTTTTCCCCCTTCTTCCCTGGACTTCCCTGAGCTCCACTGGATCTTTGATGGCTGTGGATCTCTGCAGCTACTCAGATCAGTTGCTGTACCCAGCCTCTCTGAGGAAGGTTATGGTAGGCTCCAGTGTATCAACATAGCAGAATATCATTAGAAATAATTTCATTGACCATTTCTTTGCTGGTCAGGTTTAGTTTTATCCGGGGTCTCTGGGCTATCAAGCCTTTGGTTCCTTGGTGTCTACTTGTGAGTTTCAGCATCAGTCAACAACTCAATCCTCCTCCACATAATCTCAAGATTTTCTGTGGATAGCCTAAGGCCATTTTCACTAAACTAAAAAGATCATCCACTTTCTGTAACAAGGACATTCTCAAATTGTGATTGCGTACCTTCTAGTGGCATTTAATAATGTTTTAGAATTATTGTGTACAAGAAAGATGGGGTTACAGAAGCCTGACCCCAAATCAAAGGGTCTTCTTTGTCACTGTCAGCCCAGCATCATTTAAATAAAAAGATATTTACCCCACAATAGATAACTGAGGAGATAGTGTCAGGCAAAATTAGACAGAATTCCTGAGGTTATGTAGGTCAAATGACACAAAAGATTACTTAATGGGGTTGGCTAGATGTCTCAATCAATACATTCCTTGGTGCCAACATAAAAGGTTGACACATAAAAGCCAGGAGTAACAGTGTACACCTCTAACCCTAGGACCTGGGAGCCAGAGACAGGCAGATTTCTGCAGTTCATGGTTGGTCAGCCTGGCCAACTTGGTAAGCTTTACCTTCATTGAGAGCTGCTGCCTTGAGTTAAATGTGCAGAGCAATAGAGGGAGATACCAGATGTTGACCTCCACATACATATGCAACACCATCAGAAACATGTACCTCTATGTGCACATGATACACACGCAAAAGTTTAGTTAGGAGAAAAGAATTCAGTCTATGAACCTACCATACAATGTGGGGGCTATGATAAGCAATGTGTTTTAGTATTTCAGTTTGCCAAGAAATAGGTTTTAAATGCTCTTATCACAAAATTTATGGGAAACTTTGCCTTTGTACAGTGTACAGTTTGTGTGTGTGTGTGTGTGTGTGTGTGTGTGTTCATTATTTCTCAATTAAAATTAACAAATAAAACTGGAGGGTTGGTTATAACCTAAAGACAGGCATTTCCACCTTCTCCAAAGACAATGTCTCTCAAGAGAATAAAAAGAAGACAACCACCTGAGTCTGTAAGAATTCACTGCTCATGCTGATCAACCACAGGTTATGGTACAAAGTCTTCACAGAATCTTGCATGTGGTTCTAGAGAGCTCAGCAGAGTGGAGTGGGGAAGGAGTTCTCTTGTTAGGGGAAGTGAGTAATGCTCTTCTGAGTTACAAGTCAGAAGCATCTGAATTCATGGATGTTACAATGGCCAGCATAGTGAAGGACAATGCCCTAGAATTTGACATTGTACACTGAAGGATATTCACTGGGCATACAGAAAATTTAGATCTTGAAGGAGAGAAAATTCATGCACCTTCTTGGGGAAAATATATGGAGCAAAAACTGACAGGTCTTTTCATTAACTTCATGGACAAGGAAAGAAGAACCTATAGTTAAGGAATTTAGAGAACTCACTACACGTAGGGTGAAGATTAATACTAGCAAGCATTACATACCACATGTCCTAAGCATGAAGTTGAGTCTAGGATTTCCACATACGACCATACAGAAATAATGGCACAATCCTCAGCCAGAGAAGACCTTCTTAAGTGTCAGGCACACCAGACCAGGAACATGCTTACTTTTCCCAATTATCCTGAGAACCAGGCATCAATACCATCCTCTTCCTCCAATACAGAAATGATGCTTAACTGGCTTGGTAATCTTTCCAGAGTCAACAGGAACTATCGAGAGAAAAGGAGTACAAGGAACTCATCTCATTCCATTGCCTAAGACTTGTGCTATGAAGAACTTTACCACTGAGACACATTCATCCTTCTGTGATGTCACTACCGCTTTGAGCTATTATAAGATACGAAGTTGTTGGACGTGAAATTATTGTTCAGTTGTCTTTAGACACCCATTCCTATAACCTAGGCTTAGATTCAGGACAGAATTAGCTGCTAGGAATGTTGGCTGGATCCCGAGATATGCTACAGAGCCTTGCTGGTAAGAGTCTTGGGATAGCTCAGCTCAGAACCAGGAGCTGAGAGAACTATACATGAGATCTAACAGCCTTGAATGAAGGGGCTGGAGGTCACAGGCAAGGAAATTAAAGGAGAGAGTCCCTAAATGCTCATCTGAATTAAACCCAGATACAGAACAAACGGACAATGAAACACGACAAAGGCAAATCGAGAGAAAAACAAGCATCTTTGCCAGAAGAGTCGAGGCAACTATTCAACAGAGAAAGAAAAAGAATAGATTTTGATCAGCAAATAATTTCCAATGAAAATAATTACAAAGTTAAATGGAGATGTTTTATACAAAAGGGTCTACTGGCGGTATTGTGTTTTTGAAGACAGGTTTCTGTGACTTTAAAGATGAAAGTAGGAAGTAATACAAGAACTAGTGAAGGAGAAACCATTGAAGATATACACTCTTATATTGAAAATCCTTGTCAAGCATCATCGTAAAACAGCTTTTTCTAGGTTGGAGATGCCCATCGCTGTCTTGGAGTTGAGTGGTTATCGGCACCCACAAAATACCTCTTAAGATAATGGTTATTGGCATTCCCTACAGAAGGAGCAGGAAGGGTCATGACATCTACCAGCCTCTCTCTTTCAGATGCCAATCATCCCTGTTGACAATGTGGCAATTGACTGAGGTAGGCTTTCTTGGTAGAGGAGCTGACCATCCGTTGCTCAAGGTACCTCTCAGTAGTGTAACTGCCTTTTGAGTCACCCATGTTCCTATAAGTAACTACAGAAACCTCATAGGTTCACTGTTCTAGATTGGAAGGGAAGTCTTTCTTTGATCTGTAGATGATATATTGAGACACGTTAGTCCTTTCCTTATGTTTTCTAAGAAAAATTTACCCAACATGTATCAACTAAGCTCTATATAAGGCGAGCTAGATTTTCAGAGATACCAAAAGCATGACTCTGCTCCAAGCAGCCAGCACCTTGCATGTAGAAATGGCAAATCCACATATTAATGCAACAGACTCAGTGGCCCAGCTTCGTAATGCTTATTCTAAGAACTGCTTACCGAGTATGCAAGGTTACAGATTTAATACCCACATCAACAAAGAATGTTTTGCCACTCATGTTTTCAACAATAGACACCATGCTGGGACTATTTGTTTGAGATTTGTGTAATCAAAGGATTTGTGGAGGAATTTCCTGCATTTGTGAGGAGCTGGGCTAGACAACTCTGGAGTTCTCTTTTAACAGTAAGAGGCTAAACATTTTTGTTAACAAGCACATGAGGTATTTACTCCCGTATTAGAGATGAACAATGGTTGAGTGGATTCTTAAGAAGATTAAAACTGAAACAGTGTCACAAAAACTCCATCAGATCATCAGGATCCAAGCACTGGAACCTTCTGATTTAAAAGGAGAAGTAAGCGCTTTATTGTCATACGGACAGGAAAAGTCGTCCCCTTTCATGTCTGCTTGCTATCTTTGTGCTTGATCAATGCTGACATTTTTGGTTTAGATGAGTTGTATTCATTTTTATTTTGTGATCTGCCTGCAGCTCAAACCTCAAAAACAAATCAACAGTAGGATGAGGAACAGTTCGCATGTGATTAGGGGTCTTCTGAGCAACCATGAAGGAGAACTTAGAACGCTATACTTGGTAGCACATACTAATAATTATCACAGTACTTGGGAAACAGAGACAGAAGGGTCGCTAACAGTTCAAGGTCAGTATGGTCTACACCGAGTGTTCTAGTTAAGCTATGGTTGTATAAGGAGACTGTCTTAAACAGGACAAAACAAACATAATGCCATATGAAACGCTCAAGAACTACACATGACTCTGGGTCAGTCAGGAACTTGTGAACTCCAGGAGCCCCTGATGCCCTGCGAGACTAGGAGTACTGCCTCTTGTAAATGAGCAAAATCCTGTTTTTATTTATCTGTACCCTGGGAGGGACTTCAAGTGTTCGTAACATCTGACACAGCGAATATGCCATTTCTCAAACCAAACAGTGCCTTCACCTCAGTTACTCAGAGTCGGTTCCAAGGAACAGACTGATTCCCAACTGAATCTCATCATAAGCATTGACTTCTTACAACCCAGGCTAATTATTTTGCCCCCCCAAAAAAACTAGTTGTAAAATATGAAATCTGATAGCATTGTGAAATAACAGAGATCCTCTTAATGTTTATAAATCAGACACTAAGCTTAAGTACTCGGGTCGAACAAGGGCTGATTTGAAACAACCACCTGATAGGCATAGAGAAAGACACCCAGCTAGATTCATTCAGTAATGGATGCCTTAATGTGGCCTGACTTAAGAGATCAGAATATAAAATGGTTCATCTTTATTACATCAATACACAGAAGAGAATTTGCCTGGCCCTAAATCTACCTGACCCTGTTTCTTCCTCATGCCAGGCCTTCTTAGCATACTGTCTCTGACCTTAGGTGCATCACTAGCTGTAGAGACTGTGCTCATCAGTGGAGTAAGGCCCGGAGTGGAATGCAGCTATCAAAAAGCAAAATCCATGGCAGCAACACATCACAGTTGACATTTTGGAACTACCTCCTGTTTTTTTATCTTTTATCCCACTTTCCCCATTACAAATTTACAATTGGCGGTATTTTTCTCAAATAACAAACAAAGTTGCTCGGACCTGAGCGATTTGTTGGAATGTCACTCTGAGTTTAACCATTGAATCAAGAGATTCTTTATACCAGAATTTCCCCTCCTCTAAAAAAATGGAGCTAATAACAGTTATCTCTGTGTAGTTTATGGTCCTGAGGTGCCAGGTACTGTACCACAGAGGTTATATACTATCTAGGGACAGATACTGTTAAAGGCTTTTTTGAAGGAGGTGGTTAGAAGCTGCAAACCTTGGAAAGGTCACTGCTGATAGGCAGCCAATTATGATAGGATGGTAAGCTTTCATAAGCTCTGTAGATGCTGTCTCAGCCTTTTGTGAGTTCTCAGGATGACTTGAAGACTCATAGGCATTGAAGAAGGAAATGGAACTTTTGAAAGGCAAAGACTCATGTTCTCTATAAATAATAAACACTTACGGCCATATCCATGATCCTGAACCTACATGGTTTTAGAATTTCCACCAGTCAAACTGTACCCTTTCTGATGGTGTCTTTTCTACAAGTGAAATGAAAACTTACAGACATGGGATAGCCTGAGTGCCATTTACTCCATAGTAACTCTCAGATATGAAAATTGAAATAAAAGAATTCATAGAAGAAAAACATTAATAGAAAGCCTGGTGATTTTTTTTATCTCTAAAGCATATTTCAATGTTTAGGGAATGGGGCATTGCTCCTCACTAAAGACCTACAAGTAGTTAATTTTAACATACATTTCATAATAACGTGTGCCCATGTTTTTAGTGGTGGGGGATGTAGTTACGGCAAAGCAGTGCAGAAGCGTGACCCGTCTTACAATTTCACGTCCTTCCTGTTGCTTTGTTGTCCCTTAGAAGCCGTGGAAGGGTGACAAAGACATACAGCACAGCTTTGTTTTACTCCTGCCTGCTGACAAAGGAAATTAAAGATTCACTTCTGCCACACCAGCCACGTCAATAAGCCAGACTAGCAGTCCACTGATGAAGCTGCTCCTCTTTTTGTCTTCCTCTGACCGTTACTTCCCTTAAGAAATCTCTAAATGGCACTTGCTTTCTCGTTGTGTTTGCTTCAGCCCTCCCTAGTGATGATATGAAAAGAACAAAGGATCCCAGCCATTAGACCGTGGAGTAATAAAGTATGACTACATAGCCCATGGACGATGCAAGCACCCAACAAAAGCCTCTATGCTGAAAGAGTAAACTTAAAGGAACAGACAGACAAATGAGCAAACAGCCCAGGCTTAGATCAGTTTGTACATGACAGCAAGGTCTTACCTTAGTTACAGATCCCAACCCTGGGGCCTTTTCATCTTCAACACGACTGCGCAGATACACCTCATGATCTCTTCTCTGCGCTCTTCCAGTTCCCCTTCTGAGGCTGCCAGCACCTACCACCATGGAGATGAGAAACCCCACAGCAGAATCTCCTTCTGTTTTGCCTTTCCGGCCACATTCAGTACAGACAAAAGCCAGAGTTCTCAGCGTTACTTGACTGAATCGACACTTTCTTTAACTGGTTCCCATGCCTACTCATGGTAGAGATGCCTGCCAATGGGGGCTGACAGAAAACAAGAAACTAGGAGAAATACCCTTTCTCTATGCTCATTTACAACACGGTCTTTGATCACAGCTCTAGGAGCCTGTTAAATGACAAGAATCCCTCAAATTACCAAGTGGCCACATGCTGCCCCCTAAACATCACATTGACCCAGAAGGCTGAATCCTCTCCTGCTGACATCTGAGGGCTGGTACAACTTCATCCAAATCTGATCTTTTTATGTGTGGGCTCTCTCACTGTCACAGTAGAGTTTTCTGTGAAAACACACACCCTGTCTGACTATGTAACCCTATACCAAAGGCAAACAGCCTCTTGCCCAACATCATCTCGCATGGGTTCCGAGGTGGTAGGTGACCCTAGAGAAATTATCAACAACCTTTGTATTAGTTCCAAGGACATTAAATGTTCTCTGGAAACTGTTCTCATTTGTGGTTGTTTTCTTTGCTTTCTTTCCTTAGGGGGGTAAAAGAAAGAATGAGTCAGTTACTTACTGTCCAGTGTGCATTTCTTAGGAAGGCTTATCATTGGTGGCCTTAATGAAAAATGTCATAAATCTGAAGGCAGGGCCCTGATTAAATGACAAGCAAGTGGGAGCTGAGTGGGAGGCATTAGCGAGACGAGGCAAGAAGTGTTCACATGGTGCGACGCCGTCGATAACTGGGAAAGATAGAAAGCCGTGTAGGAAAAAGGAGAGTAACTCGCTATTCTGAGAAAGAGAGATTTGTTTGTCTTTAATTTATTGGTAACTTGACACATGTCTATCGGTTAGAATGCACATACCCGGCCTTGCTCTCTCACACCTGCTGAAACCTTTCTTCTTCCCATCAGCTGCCCTCCTTATTTCGTGTTTTTGTGACCCACTGGGTTTAACTGGGATTGTGCATGAGCATGTGCTGGAATTGAGGGTTGATGTAGGGATAAGCATCCAGTGGTGACGTCTCTAAAGAAAACAATTTCTCCCAGCTAGACATTCGCTGCCGATGGCTTCTTAGGGGCGTGGGGAGGATCCTTCCACCCTAGGAAAGAACTGATGATTTGCCTGAAAAGTTTTTCCATTGACTAACTTTCTTAATTAAGTAGATGGCCTGACTCTTGCGTAGCATTTGTTTTAAAACCAAGTCTTTTGGTAAATAAGAAGGTATTGTTTTACCCTCACGGTTTCATTTGCAAATTCTTAGAGAAAAAAATACAACATGGATATTAGAGCCACCATTAGAATCTCCCAGTGAGTTTAATGTTCTCAGCTACCTGCTTAAATGACTGTGCAGTTAGTGATTAATCTCACCCACTATGTTTTCTTAATGATCTATATCATCTTAAAATACTGTTCTTATTTCCGAAGCAATGATTCTTTCTATACTATTATTACTTCTTAAGTAATGATTCTTTTATACATGTAAAAATAAGATAAAATATAAATTCCATAATTTTCACTATCATTAAGGTAATCCTATTATTGATGTACAAATTGATCACCATCTTCTAAGCCATATGTTCATTTAAAATATCCATGAACATAAGGTCGGTGCTTAATGCCTATTTGTCAAAGGTCAGAGTAACTATCTGAATAAATACAGCATTAAAATGATCTATAGCTGCAGTTATTTACTGTGTGAGTGGTCTGCTCCCTTTTTTAAAAATGAGATTAAAATATATACATTTAATTAACTTACCATGACAAACCAATTGTGTATACACACACACACACACACACACACATATATATATATATATACAGCTCTTAGTAAAAGTAAATGAAGTAATATTTGCAAAATACTTAAAATAGTAGCAGACAAAGTAAATGCTATCAGAATCATTGTAAAATTATTCTAATGGAAAGTCTAGAGAGGAAAATTCCTACAAGAGGGTCTGTGGGTGTGGGTGTGGGTGTGGGTGTGTGGGTGGTGGGGTGAGTGGGTTTAATTTTTTTCTGTAGTGCAAAGATTGACAGGAAACAGGGATGAACTCAAAAAAACCTACACGGCAGAAGGAATGGGCAGACAAGTATCAGGTATAATTAAAGCTGTGCAAATGAAACACATCGATCTTGAAAATACTGCCAATTATGCTTCTGGTAATGCTATAAAAACTACACAATTTGTATAAAGTAATTCTATTTTCAAAGCAATTTTTGCTTCCTTTGAGATAAGGTCTCACACAGCAGGCTGGACTCAAACTTGCTGTGGAGACTTGGATGAGCTTAAACTTGCTTTTTTTTTAAAAAAAAAATACCTTACACTTCTAATCCTCCTGCCTTCACAGCCCTAGTGCATCGCCACTCTGGGTTTATGCAGACCTAGCAATAGAACTCGGGGTTTCATTCATAGTAAGCCAGCATGATGTCCACCAATTGACCTAGACTCCAAACCTATATTTTGGTACATTTTCTCCAACATAATATTCTTATTAATTTTCAGGGAATTTCACATCATGCACCTGATCACACTCACTTCCCAGGCCTCCCTTGTCCATCCTCCAACCCTGGTGACACTCCTTCAAAAAAGAAAGAAGAAAAGAAAGAGACAGAGGGTTAGGCGCACCTAACCCTCGAGAGACTGGAGACCCCAGGAAATTTTGAGGTCTAGTGGAGTGGGCGAGGTGGGGACATCCTTGTAGAGACACGGAGGTGGGGTAGGGGGTATAAGATATAGAACTGTCCGGGAGGGTGGGGAATGGACTGGGAGGGGAATAAAATCTGGAATTAATTAATTAATTTTTAAAAAGTTTTTAAAAGAGAGTCTAGAGCATAATCAAACTTTCAGTGGCTCCCCTCTTGAAGAAAATGGAGTAAGATCAAAATCCCTTTACTGCTGCACAGTGCCACGTTTGTGCGGATAACGGACAGAAATGTTAACTTTAGCCCGATTTCAACATCCAGCGAAAATGCTTACGTTCTTGATGTTCACACAGTCTTAGTCCTTGCTGAAAGGTTCCTCCTGACTGACTGAAACAAACTGCGCAGGTGCCATGTTTTGCCTGCCTGAGAACTTCCTGTTATTCTAGCTTCCGGGCTACCCTAGGATATGGAGGAAGTGGTTAAAGTTCCCATCAGTAAACAGGGCGCCCCTCCCAGACCTCTTTCCCTCTGCTTAAGATCCTCAAGCCCGTTTCTCTTTCCTGATACATTTCCTTTCCTTTGACCAGGCTGTGCTATGTTATCCTGAGAGACTTTGGCCTCTGAAAGCATGCATAGGACATTGGCGAGATGTTTACTTCCTCTCAGATGAAGGACAACATTTAATTTTAGAACAGAATACAGAAGTGCCCCCACGCACTTCTGGTTAGATCTTTTACTTAAGAAATTACATAATTTTTTTTTCCTAAACAGCTGGCTGGTATTCCTCACTGCCAAACACACAAAGTGTTAGGCAAGGTGTTCTGAGAACGGACAGAAGGGCAGATCAAGGGGTAACCTGAGATTATTCAAAATATCATATGAATCATGAGAATGTTAATGGAAGAATTTATCCTCTGAGCCTCCTTTGCGTGTTTGATTTATATAGTTTTCGTAGACCAGGATCTCAGTGGTACACGTACGTTCAATTCTTGCTTTATGGTGACTCTACATGATTAAAGAGGACGTCCTTCCTCAGACTCTGATAAAAAGTGTGACTTCTTATAGCCTTTACTGACTTTCCGGTATTCAGTGTCCCCAAATTCCTGCAAAACAAGCCTCTCTAGACTTCCAAGAGCTGGCTCCTGGGCTGAATGAAAATGAGAGTTTCATAGTCATAGCTTACCTTCTAACACAGACATCCATAGTCATCATTTAATCTGTTACTGAGATTAAATAAGATATATGTTACGGTCCCAAGTCACTAGGGAAATGGGTACCACCCAGAACTGCTGGTTATATGGTCAATTTATTCATGAGCTGTGGCTAGGGCCACATTTACAACAGAGCTCAAGGTCTTGGTCAGCCCAACCAATGGTTGGTGGTTCTACAGCTGAGCCACACGCAACTCTAGGCTGATTGGTAAAGTTTCCAATTTCTGTGGAATGAATATTCGAGTCATGGCCAGTCACGAATCTTTCAGTATCTGTCTTGTGTCTATTCCAATCGTGGCTGGTTTTAAGGTAAACATGTGAGATCTCAGGTTAGGGCAAGTGCTGGTAAGAGATCTGAATTGGGTCTGGTGAGCTGAGAGCTCAGTTTGTCTCTTAAATTCTTGAGGGTGCGCCTTAAACTAGAATGAAATCCGAGCACAGTAGCAGGCTCTTGGAATCCCCAGCTGTTGGGATGCTAATGAAAGGTAAGAGGGACAAAGACAAGTTGCAGGTCTACAGAATGGCGTGTTGCACTAGGTGTAACTAAAGGACTGTTTTGTTTATTCTAAGGGTTGGGGGAGAAAAGAAGAAATGAAATGTAACAAGAACTGGATGTACTTGCAAAAAGCTCGTCTTGCAAAAAGTGATACCACAAACACAGACTCATGATTGAGCGTAATGTCTTAAAATGTCTCCCTAAAATCCAGTTAATGCTCAAGCCCTTATCATGAGTTATGGAAAATCCGTACACATTGAACTTAAATGTCTCCTTATGATTAACCTTATTATTATTTTTTTTATTCCCAGTCTTTTCGACTCTGGAGTAGGCTCCTCCATTCTCAAAAGCCGTGGATGTAGAAGCTTTTGCTTGCCCGTGTATCCACTCCCCAGTAGCTGCTTGTTGAGTCACGCTTTCCCAAGGGTGCAATTCACACCCTTCATCCTGAACGGAAATGATAGAGACAAATGGCGTGAGCCCTGAAAAGGAATCAGCGGGCAAAAGAAGCACGCCTATTTGGTTTCATCTCTAGGTCAGTTCATGGGGGAAATATTCCAGAGAGCTGAGGTGGTGAGCAGTCACTGGTTAATCATCTTAAACTGCTAAGATTAGTCTTACAAGGAATGAAAGGCTTTGATCAAGAGACTAGGGCAATCGTAAGAGCATTGTGGTAAAATATCTCTCTGTCTCTGTCTCTGTCTCTGTCTCTCTCTGTCTCTGTCTCTCTCTGTCTCTGTCTCTGTCTCTCTCTCTCTCTCTCTCTCTCTCTCTCTCTGTGTGTGTGTGTGTGTGTGTGTGTGTGTGTGTGTGCATATGCAAGGGGCAGGTTGATATATGTACACATTTCTGTGGTGGTGAGAACTTATGTGCACTGACGCCAGAGGTCAACATCAGGGATCATCCTCAATTGTTTTCCTCCTTATTTTCTGAGACAGTTAACCTGGCTGCTTGTCCAATGAGCCATCAGGACATTCACCTATCTCTCCATTTTCCCCAACTAGTACTGTGTTAGAGACCTCATCATTTACTTTTTCTGTGGGTCCCAGGGATCCCTTCTCATGCTTTCACACCAGGAAGTCCACTGAGTCTAGCGTCTCTCTGGCCCCAAAGGTAAAGTACTAAAGAGTAACGTTACACTGAAAGTTGTGGGTCCAGAGGAGTGATTAAGCTGACGACACAAGAGATGGAGATATGAGTAAGGAGAATATTACATAGCTCCAGAGGGGTAAATTCTGAAGATGCTTGCAAGTCAGCTATGGATTCCACAGTGATCAGAAATCCAGAGGGAAAGGAGGCAGAAGGGAAAGGCAGTGGGCGAGCAGAGAGAATAGAGGATGTCATGAGAGTCTAGACAATTCCATGAAACCTGGTTGACCATATATACAACAGAGCCATTTCAAGACGAGAGTCAGTGTCTTGAAACGTAGTGGGTTCAAAGCAGAACAAACAACATTGAATAAATTAGGGTTTGTCCTGTCTTCAGTTGGCTATACCTATGTGTAGTTCTGAAATATCAGATTTCAGATATAGGTTTGTCTGTGGTCCGAAAGGCAGAGGAGGCCGACTGACCCACAAACTGAGGAACAGGAAGTTCATACACGGTATTATGCTATTGTAGGAAGGATATCGAATAGAGGTAAGAAAGGCAGAGGTTTAAAGAGAAGGGAGCACACTTGAAGAAGACAGTTTTGGAAAGTTGCAAAGTCCAGTCCACGATCCTCCTTTGGTGCTCTGCATTAGTCAGATTCTGGGTGTTCCCCTCCCCATCACCATTGTGCCTCCCACTTTGTGGAAACCCCACCCAGACTAAATGAACACTTTCAGATTAGAGACTTTTAATAGCTCACTCATTCCATTTTCATTTTCCAGATTGGCCGGAAAATAGCCTTTGCGACAAGAATGACCAAGCTCCCACAAACTATCTGTTCCAAAAATGCTTGCTAAAGACCCCTAAGCGCATGCCTCTGGTATTAGAGAAGAGGCATGAGCTCAATCAAAGAAAAGCACTGTGGTTGAAGCTGTCCTTTGTGGGGAAACTGTAATTGAGTAAAAAGGCAATAACTCCCCCTCCTCCTCCCAGGTGAGGTCATGTCTCTTTTAAGATTGAATAGCTATTTGTGTCTGGAGTCACCATTGAAGAAAACACATATGAAATACTCAAGAATGCTTCCTTTGTTTTATTCAGAACTTAAACGTTCGTGCGTCAGTCATGTCTTCAAGATGAGCATTCTGAGGAATATGATGATCTGTTAAATTGCTGCAGAATAGATAATGTTTTGTGCATCAGGACATGCATGACACTGATTGCCTGTGCTTGTCTATTCTCCTAGAACAGTATATTTTAAAAGTAGGGTCGCCTCCATTCGAAAACGTAAAGCTAATATCTAAATATCCCAACCAAAATATTACCTGTCATTTTCTCAAACAATAGAAGCCATATAGAATAGAAGCAAGACAAGTCAAACAAAACCCCAAGAGCATGATCTCAAACTGTGCTGGTCCCAAGATTTAATTCTGAGTATAGCTGAGGGTCTTTGGGGCTTAAATTGTGTGCACAGCAAATTTATACTACATAGATCATTCAATACTTAAATTTTCTTGTAGCAGTCTTGTCTGATACCTTAGAAAACCTGACACATTATCCAGCTAATGGAAAGTTTCAGGTCTTAGCAGTTCTCAACTCTGAACACTGGATGAGTCATTTCAAAAATATGGCATTTGGACATGTAAACACCGCTTCTGATTTAATGATAATGATATGAATAGGAACAGCTATCATTCATTTGAATAAGTGTTGCATATCAGAACGGAGGTCACTGTTTTGCACAGATTATGTTCTATTTCTTTAGAAACTTCATATACCGTCTACCAAGGTCACGATCCGATTTTTTACATGAGAAGCACAAGACTCAGAATGTTAGCACACTATTCCAGTGTCACGCAAGAAAGAGGGGTTATTGACTGAAATCAAAGTCATCTAATAAGTGCCATTCACATAATTCTCAGTTAATAATGAAAGATCAGACCTTCTTTAAAAAAATAGAGCCAATCTCCTTTAGAGTTTTGATAAGAACCCCCCCAAATAAAATATATTATTGGTGTTGTATTTGTGCCTTCCCATAAAAGAAAGTAAGCCCTACTGCTAGACACCGCATACTTCAAACATGGGACTTGGAGGAATTTTCTAAATCTGACCTAGAATCCTCCTCCCTGTGGGCTAGAGTTCACAGTGCTGTATGAACTTATATGCAAACTCTCAATGGAGAAATAAATCAATAATCCTACCTAGCTGTGCCACCTATGAGCCACAATAGTGACCAATATGGAAAGATTCTAAAAAGTATAACAGTGGCATTTATATCCTAGGAGTAGCCAAGTGCTGTCTAATTAGACTTAGGACTCCCCCAATAGGAAGGAAGTCATGCCTGGTCCTTTAAACTTCATCAAATACCCATGAATGTCAAGGCCATAAGACCTAGATAATACTGTCATATTCCCAAACCAGTGTAATCTCTAATTGCATGCTAAATTATTTATTCTTGTGTGTACAGATAAATGTAGTCCTCTTCTCTTTTTCTGCAGATGGAGATCATTATAGAAAATGACAACAGGTCATGAACTGACCATGGAATACCTTCCTCTCTTAACTACATTTACAACACAATCCGTACGAATCTGGAAGCATGGTGGAGAGAGGTCCCAAAGAGTGTAAAAGACAGAGGGCAAGGCCATCTGCTTTGAGATACTCTCCTATTGATCAATTTTTTTAAAAAAAGATCTAAAGTAGAGGATGGAACTTAAGAGGGGAAGAAATGGATCTGAGAGAGGTTGGGGTAAGGAGTAGAACGTGGATGTGACCCGGATAGGTTGGGTGAAGTTCTCAAAGAGTATAAATATTATATTATTAAAACTAGAAATGGAGCCAAGTTATTATTTGCAGGGGGGGTTCCTATTATTCTCGAGTAGTTCCACAAATAGCCTGTCAAATAATATCACATGCAGGAAACTCACAGAAGTTCAGTCTTTGCCGAGATGTCTAGAAAGTCAAGCGAGTCTATAAACACCACATACTCACAGATCTCAGCTAGTCCACAGGAATCTTGTGCCAAAGGTGGACCAATTCCAACCATTTATCTACCTTTTAAAATCATCGATGCCACACACCCGACATCCAATCGACTCCGACTCATTTCCTTACTTGGTCAGAGCTAATCTTCCATTTACATATTGCTGTGCAAGAAGCATAAAAGACTGCGAAAATAGACCAAAACCATGCAAATCCAGGCGAGCAGTGGTTATGTACTTCCAGCTTGCTGTCCTGAAGAAGCAGGTATTATCGTCCTTTGGCAAAAGTTGCAAATGAATTCGGAGGCTTGGGAAAGCTTTATATCGTGGGGGGGGGAGGGGGGAGAGCGGGGAGGAATCTGCCCAAAGGTTTGTGGTTCTTTCACAGAAAGCTCTATCCACTGGGCCATCTCTCCAGTCTAATCTTCTGATCTTAAGAAATCTGTTATAACAAAAGGCTCAATGACTTTGGGATTCTGAGGACAAATTCTTCCACCCCTGCATGCAAAATTTAAAAGTCAGTAGCTCCTGCTTTTGAACTCTCCCATGTCCACATGTCATCATATTAGAAGCAGAAATTGTCTGCTTTGCAGCTGCTTTCAAGAATACTTCTGTAAAACAGACCCAAGTTTCAAAACCTGTGGAGAGAGTCATAGCATGAAAACCTCATGGCTCACAAAAATCTATCAACTGAACAATTTCAATCACAAAGGTTATGAAAATCTATCTTACCATTTCCAATTTAAAATAGCTGTTGGTTTGGGTCATTTTTTGCTAATAAATCTGTGCATTGGATAATTGTCCTCAGTCCAGTTCTTTGAAGCTCATTTTCTCCCCATCAAGGTGGTGTCACCAACCACATTTACTGACTCTGACCACCTCAAGTTCCTCTCAAGTCTGTAATTTCTTCCGACTTACACACTAATCCCCGTGAACCCTATCTCTCGCATAAATATTGGTGATATTCTAACCTCTCCTAGTCCCCTTGCTGTCTACTTTGGCTTCTGTGAAAATTAGGTTCCCCAATGCAGCCTTGACCAACGAAACTTGCTTGAATGAGGTATTGCATGCAGCATTCCTGGAAACACAGTCTGACGTTTTCCAAAGCCTTAAGCAAATGCAAATATCACTATTGCTATTTCTCCTTAGGCGGCAGATGGAAAATATAGAGGAAGCTTTATAGTACTGGCTGTGTGGAAAGTTACGGAAAGAAAACAGCACCCAAATCACAATTTTTTCTTTGCTTATAAGAGAACTAAGTACGAGGAAGCTTCTTGTTCCCTCTGTGATTGATCCTGCGTTCCTTTTATTCTCCATTTTCTTTTCCTTTTTTTGCATTTTTATTAGATATTTTGTGTATTTACATTTTATACGTTATCCTCTTTCTTGGTTTCCCCCTCTCCCATCCTCCCTCGCCCTGCTTCTATGAGGATGATCCCCCTCCCACCCACCCATTCCCACCTCAACACCCTGGCATCCTCGGCTACATATGCAGTTGGAGCCATGGTTCCCTCTGTGTGTACTCATTGGTTGGTGGTTTACTCCCTGGGAGCTCTGGGGTGTCTGGTTGGTTGATAGTGTTGTTCTTCCTACGGGTTTGCAAACCCCTTCAGCTCTTTCAGTCCTTTCTCTAACTCCTCCATTAGGGTCCCCGTGCTCAGTCCGATGTTTAGCTGCAAGCATCCTTATCTGTATCAGTGAGGCTCTGGCAGAGCCTCTCAGGAGACATCCATATCAGGCTCCTGTCTGCAAGTACTTCTTAGCATCAGCAATAGTGACTGGGTTTGGGGGCTGCAAATGGGATGGATCCCCAGGTGGGGCAGTCTCTGGATGGTTCTTCCTTTAGTCCCTGCTCCACTCTTTGTCCCTGTATTTCCTCCAGTGAGTATTTTGTTCTCCCCTATAAGAAGGACTGAAGCATCTGTCCATGTCCTTCCATGTTGTTTATCACTGGAATGAAGATGGTTCTTTGACTGCTAATCAGATTCAGTTAGCTGTGAGAATTACTGAAAAATTATGCTCTTTCAAAAAAAATTAAGCCAAAGGTAGGAAAAGAAGTATTTCCATTTAGTATTATTTTACCACAAAGTTGGGCTTTACTTCTGTGACTCTGACCATATTTGATAGTTGTTTTCTTTTTATTCTGTGCTTATGGATGTTTTGCCCAACAGAAAGGTAGATATCTATGAATTTTAGGTCAGCATGCTGCACATAACATGTTCTAGCCAGCCAGAGCTGTAGAGTGTCAGGGATACTGTCCTAAAAATAAAATAATAAAAAGAGACACATGAAGACATTACAAAGGGTCAAAGAATGTCAAAAGAGTGGGTGGCTATAAGATTTCCTGGCATTTGTATAAAATCCTAAGAATGAAGACGAATTGTTTTTTTGAAACGTTAGGTGAACATACCCACTATACGATATGGTTAGCACATAGGGCTGTAAGGCAGAGCTTAAGCCAGCACAAAGAATTACCCAGGGAAATAAAGCCTTAGCGCTTCATTGACCTCAATTTCTCACATGTTTGTGTCCAATTCCATTGAGCCAACAAGCCACAAGTTTGATCTATTTTCCTAGTCACTGAAGGCCTGTGAGAGAGAGGATAAACTTTTCCTTTATCTTGGTGCTTTCAGGCCTGTAGAATTTTCTTTAAAGGTGGGGGGGGGGACCCTCAGAACAATTTCCCCATTCAGTTACAAAATCACTGCCATCAGACTTTCTCCAAGTACCCTTTCCACAGAGGCAGCCAAAACAGGCTCAGTCCAGATTGCCTGCCCCATTTCGCCAGCACAGATTCTTTGACAGGTAGAAAAGTAAGGGATTACATTCTAAGTGGAGTCCAAAGGCTAAATGCTCGAGCAACTGTTGGGGCAGCATTCTTTGGGTACAGTGAACCAGCCAGGCGAGGTCAGGCAGAAGTGGCTTCAACCAGTTTCCCTCTCAAGGTCTTTTCCATTAAAGCAGCAGGGCAGAAGGTAGCAGAGGGACAGGAACAGGTGTTTCTAGTGTTAACACATCAGTGGTGTCATATTCTCCTTTGTGTTGATTATAATGTTAAGTGTAGATTCAAATCATTCAGAGCTGTGTGTTCTCTATAAATATTGGAGTAGCAAGTTTTCATCTCTTTATCTACACAAAAATGTAATAAACAGAGATTAGAAAGAATTGTTACATGCAGTTGGAAGCCTGTTTATGGCTAAATATTTTCCCTCATCCCAAGCAAGTTGAACGTACTTAACAGTGTGCCCTCGGGTTGTAGACTACCAAAGTCGTGGAAGCACTGTAGTTTTATGCTCCAGTAATTCGGACACTACCTTCCCGAGTCATTTTAGAGTACTACGGAGTGGAATACCGAAGTGATGTGACAGGAGGCACTGAGAATATTGTTTCTTGTCCAACAGTAGAGAGCCAGAACAACAAGCAAAACATAGAACTCTGCCTTTTGCCTGTCATCACAAAACTACTACTTAAATTTTACACAACTCAACTCCAAAACAAAAATGGAGGCAGCCAGGTGGTTTAGCTCACCACCTCCAGCTTACGTGACGGACTACCCGCCATTAAAGGGAACACACAAATGATACAACACGGCCCTTAGCAAACAGCACAAAACCTGACGTCTGGTTGGCATTTAACAGCCATTCTATGCCCTTGTACATCCAGAAAGATGAATCAGAAAGACAGACAGACGGACGGACGGACGGATGGACAGACAGAAAGAAAGCATCAGAAGCATAAATTGGCAAGTTTTATTTGTGTTTGTGGTTATGCATTTCTCCCCAACACTGGGGTGTGGGAACGCTTCTGGGCAGGCAAAACGCAAAGATGCCAGACCGCATTCACCCTGCACCTCTCTCAGGTGCCGGGCTCAAGGGAAGCACCAATACACTGCTCAGGAGGTGGGAGAATGCAGCCTAAGATGTGGGAGGTCGACACTGGGGTTCTGAAACTGGAGTTCCCTGACTCCTGGGCATCCAGCAGCCACTAGAAGTCACAGAGGGATCTGTGGTGGGGGGCTGGGGATAGAGAACTCCAGCTTAGCTCATAGATGGCTCTGTAGACGAAGGCTTTCTCCGTGCTCCCCCGTCCCCCGCCCCGGGCAATTCTTGATGAAATAGACAGCCCTCGGTTCCAAACTGTTTATTGATTGTTCATTGTGCAAAATGGGTGCATGCCATCTCCTCTGGGTAGGCCAGAGACTAAGTACCTTTTGCAGGAAGGAATGTCTGGGAAGGGAAGTTTACTGGGTAAACCTTCAGGGCCTCTGGATACCTCAGTAGCATGGAGAATTCTGTTCTGATCTACAGGATCATAGGAACATTCCTAAGTAGGGAGTGTGGTCATGTGACAGGGGCCTGGTCAGAAGCAGGTGAAGCTCCTACCATATTCTCAGAGATTCCAGGGCTTCTAAACCGCTCAACCTTACCAAGTTTCCTGACACAGTTCACTGCCCCCAACATGTGTGCATGCGTGTTTCTGCGTTCTAATTTGCAAAATTACCTATTTTACTGAATTATCCTATTACGCCGTGTCAAAATGCCAATAAAATTAATACTATTGCTGGTGTAGGGTGAGGGTTGTAGACAAGCACAGTAACTTTTTGTTGTGTTTGGGGGCTAATAAGACTAAAAGCCTTTTTAAAAAAAAATAAGAGTTTTTGAACTGAATCTGTAGTTTTTATGTAAAATGAGGATTTTAATTCTTTAGGTTATAGTTTGGTTTATAAATTGCAGGTGATTCAAATCATCAGACTCAAATCTGTCTATTGAGCAGAGTATTGGAATACAAAAGTTGCAATCACATGAAGAGCACGTGAGGTAAAAGTGTTGAAGAAAACTCTCACTCATGCTCTCCTGCCCTCAACCAAAGTGCTTGTGTTGCAGAAAAAAAAGAAAGAAAGAAAGAAAGAAAGAAAGAAAGAGAGAGAGAGAGAGGAAGAAAGAAAGGAAAAGAAAGGAAGGAAGGAAGGAAGAAAGAAAGAAAGGAAGAAAGAAAGGAAGGAAGGAAAAGAGAGGAAGAAAGAAAGGAAAAGAAAAGAAGAAAGAAAGAAAGGAAGGAAGGAATAAAGAAAGTAAGAGAGAGAGAACACAACCATCAACCAAGAGCTTCATTTGCTCTGTTTTCAATGACAGCCACTAAGCACTTTGAATACAGCCAGTGTAACCATAGATAATCCAGACAGATATATGTTAGAATTACCAATCAACTTCAACTTAAGAAATACTGCTGTGTTCAAGAAGGATCACCAAGTGAGTGCCTTGCTTCCCTTCCCCACAGAGACCAATTTTAAAGAATTCGTTAGAATTAATCCTTTCAGTCAACTTGGATGCCTTGGGATGCTTCCATTTCTAACCTGCTGGCTATGTTTCTCTTCACAGCCTCATCCTCAGAGCTCTGTAGCATGGTTGCCATGGACCCAATTCCTGAAGCGAGCACAGGCTATGTAGAAGTACTTTGTCCCATGCCTGTTTTTCAAAGTTCAGTGTGTACCACAGTCCTGTTGGGGTTTGTTAAGCAGATGTCCCAACCTCTGTCCCCGGATGTAGATGACCAGGTTGTAGGGCCTAAGGATCTGCATTTCTCATGAGCTTCTAAAGAAGGCTAATACTGCTTCATACGGAGAACTACTAAATTAGACCACGTAGCAAAGAGTATACACCACACCGAAAAGCACCTGCTTGCCTGTAAGTGTTCATTAGTGCAAAAGTTAACAGAGGAGAAAAGGCGCTGTCCTGTTTAGATGGTAAATGGAAGGGTAGTGGATACTGTAATGTGGGTTCCTGGCTCTGCGATGTTTGCACATCATTTAATTAATCTGATCATTAGTGTTTCCATCACCAACAAAAGAATTCTAACACCAAGAGTTGTTTTGATATGAAACGTGTCAAGCTAATGATTGCTAGTAGAGACAGGGCTTACTAGACCACAGCCCTACCTGAGGATCTAGAGACAGATAATGGTTTCTTGGCATGAAGACATTTTCTTCAGTAGTGTAGCTGCTGTTCATGCTCCTGTAAGCAGCCCATCCCCCACGGTCCTATAAACAGCCCTAATGGAATTAATTAGCTTAATTGGATAAGACACATGAGAATTGGAAGGGAGCTAGTGGAGGCTGGGAAGGCATGAGAGGGACAAGAGAGCTAAAGGGGATGACTATGATAAAAAACAAAGTATCTGTGTGTATGAAAATGTCATGATGCTAACTTTAAAAGCCCATGAAAACATGCCCATCGGGGTTAAAGAACTTCCAAAGCTCCAACGCGCTACCGCAAATGCTGCTCGTTATTTTTAGTGGGAATCAAAACAGCAGTGAGGTGAAGATGGACCAAAAGAGAATGCCACTATGCCACCAAAGGAACGGGTCTTCGGTTTAAAAGCCGGGATGACGTAAAAGGAAATGACAAGGAAGTTTATTAGGACCTCAGAGGTTGTGCCATCTTTAAAGGGACCTAACTAATGGTTTCCAGGGTAGACCACAAAGTGCCTCTCCCAAGAAAACATTTTTGTTTTCAACTGAAAATATAAACATCCTCGCTCCCCCACCCCAAGGTGATCGTATAAGTGTGACTGCTTTGGCAACCGTTTGGATTCCATGCTCCCTGCTTTCCTAGGTGCTAGGCTTTCACCAAAACTGTCTTTCTTCTTTTGTAGGCTGTTGGCTTTTGTCTGAAGCACACTGAGAAAACATCCATATGACCTCCTGAGTAATACACTCTGGGACATGACTATAAGATTCATGCAAAACGTTTGCAGGTTGACTGCATGACACATGGTTACTCTCCAATAACTAATTGTCATGCAAAGGTATTAAGTGTTGTGTTTTATAACAAGAAAAGGAAGAAGGAGTATGTTTGGTGAAAGGGGCAGTATGTTGTGTGGGGGAAGGGGGTTCCTCTGTGGGCCCATGCTGAGGTATCCCTTCCCCAGGAGGTACCAGTGACAAGACTGATATAGTATAGAATAGAGGTTATTCAGGGCATAGTGAGTAGAGTTGGAAAAAGGCAGAGAGAGAGAGAGAGAGGTGGGGAGAGAGGAAGAGTAGAGGCCAGCCATGAGCATATAGAGAAAGGAGGAAGGGAATGGGAGAGAGGACAAAAACAGTAAGGAAGCAGGAGCAGAGAGCACGAGTGCAAGGAGGGGTCGAGCAGCCTCTTTCATAGCGAACCAGGCACACCTGGCTATTGCCAGGTAACTGTGGGGCAGAGCCTAGACGAAATGCCAACACAAAGTAGCCTTAGTCTTTATTTCCTCATGAAAAGTGAAAACCCAGAACCAGCAACTTTCAAGTAATGTTTATGTGTTATTAACGCCATGTTGGATTAGGGAGGAACTTCTGGTTCTAAAGAAAGCAACTTAACTTACCAAGCACTAATGCACTTCACTTTCATGCTCTTTTCTTTCCCCACAAATGCTGTTATGGGGCAATATTTGATATTTGGCCCATCGGGTTGGCATTCATCATTAAAAACACAAGGAACAGTGGATTTTCCCACATCAATGAAATATTACTTCCATTTGGTTGGATATTATATTTGCTCAATGAGTCAAAACTCTCATTGATTTGTGTTACTGAATGTTTTGTTTATTTGTTTGTTTGTTTTTTGTGGTTATCAGCTTTTGGTGTAAATGACAAGCCCTACTCTGGTACCTCAGAGGTTGTACCTGTTCGGTAAAATACAGATATACCTTCTCCCTTTCCGACCTGATTGTCCCGTTGTTTTGTTGTTAATTCCTTGATAGGGTATGAACTATTAATGCTTGGTATGTGCTGTGATTTTGAAAACAGAATGTCCTTTAATGGCTACTGTTTTGATCAATTGTTTCTTAGCTGGTGGCATTATTTTGGGAGGCTGTGAAAGTTTGAAAGGCCCAGCTGGTAGAAATAGGTTCCTGGGTGTGGGTCTTTGTAGATGATAGCCTACTCTGGTCCCAGGTCCTGTCACATTCTGCTTTCTCGTCTACTGTGATAGGGACCTACCCCACTACATGATCCCACTGCCACAATATGAACTCTCTTCTATGATTTCCTCAGCACTCTCTGAAATTATGGTCCAAACTAATGATTTCTCCCCTTTTTAAAATCTTTTCTGCAGTTGTATTTTGTCACAGGGTCATCAAAGTAACAAATATGAATGGTAGTCTGAGCTCTCAATACAGTGAATGAATTAAATCGTCCTACTGCACTTCAAAAACCCAATGCCCAACCCTCCCTAAGATAATGCTGAAAGTGATGTAAAGTGCTTCTTAAATACCCAACAAACTACACAGATACAAATTCACGGATACAGAGTCTCTACAGAGCGTGTAGCCTAGCAACTAGAAATGCAAACTAGGGAGAAAGAGAGTTTGACTCACATTTAGCTACATCTTTAAGTGAAATACATGTGTGACATTTAGAATATCTGTTCTCCTACCCATGCCGATTCCTCACATGTGATAAAGTCTGCCTTTAGGATTCTAGAGTAAACATTTCAAAGCACTTATGATACTCTCCAAAACGTTTTGTGAATTAAAAATGTAATAAATGCTAATTGCAAAGTATAATTTCTGCTATGAATTGGTGCATTTCTTGCTTGTTTGTAGGTGACAATTCTGTGCCATCTACACACAGTTTATTATTATTATTATTATTATTATTATTATTATTATTATTATTATATTATTATTCAGAAAACAGTTCAGAAATTTAGTCTTTTCATGAATGAGTGAAAGAGCATTTGGGATATGGAAATAATAGATTTGAGTAAATTACTTTACTTAATTGGATGCTGTCTTTATAATATCAGGAAATACAGAATTTTGAAATACACAAAATCTTCCCTACCAGATAATGCTGGCATGAAAGAAACTGGAGCAAAGGTTCAGTGAAAAGGAAGAAAATAGGACAGAAACGGGAAAGGCAAACATGGATAGCGTAATAACACCTCATTGACATCATGTGGATTTGGCATCATATTTTGAGAGTACACGTCCTACCTCCTGTCCTTACGTTTCAGTTATTAATTGTTAAGGAATTTTGATAACGATTTTCCATATACGTTTGTTGCTTTCATTGCTTAAAGTAGATATACAGTGTATAAACGTGGTGGGAAAGTAAACGGTGGCTTTCAAAAGTGGGCACACTGATGTGAAGCAGAGCATCTCGGGTAATGGAGCTGCTGGGTTGCTCTCCGTTCAGCACCACGACTCCACCAACTAACAGGACAAGAGACAGGGCAGTCCTACAAAATTCAAGCTCATTAAATTATCTAAGATGGAGTCATACTCCAGCATTTCATCTTTGAAAATGGAAATAATTGAATATCAGATGGGCAGGGTGGATCTCTGCAAACTCAGTAGACGTTTGATAGCTCCAAGTCTTGTCAGTTTGCATTTCTCTCATTAAAAGCCAAGAGCAGGGTGACACTGCTATCCCCCCAGTCAACTACTTGCTGGCAAAAACTGTGAATCGCTCATTTGCTTTTTTATTCTGACGTTGTCGTGTGCAAACTTTGATACAACAGGCTCAGAAGGCTCAGATTTTTTATTTTCTGCACACACTTTACAGTTAGATTCCCAGGTAGCCCAGGCTACCCGGAATAGGTTACTTCTTGTAGGCAGGGTAGAAGAGAACCAATAGTTACATTCTTTCTGCATTAATGGGCCACCATAGGACATGAGGCCGTGACAATTATGCAGATTGTAACTGCTTCTCCAAAGCATCCTCTTGCTGCATGTCAACAGAACCTGCCGATTGTTTTCCACTGCTGTGTCGCCAGCTCCTTCTGAAGAGCACCTGCATTATCAAGTTGGAGGCTTTAAAGCCATGAGAGAACAATGTAGACTTAAAAATGGTGTGGACAATCATTATCTTTACCCATTGCCTTCTTCCTCTTCACTACATCGGTCCATCCAACTGCTCGCCCTATAGCATCAGGGTCTAGTGTTTGATAGAAGCAGCAGCTTCACCTAGGCTGTACATCCATGTGGAGAAAGCCAACATGACTATTTAACTGTGTGTACATCACACTCTTTTAACTCTGCTTCTCTCCTACACTCCAGCCATGTTGAATGTTTCACAGAACCAAATAGGCTGTTAATTCTCACAGTTAGGCAGATAATTCTCTCAATTTGTAACAAAAAATTATATCCCTTATAAAGTTTTCTATCATACCGAGCACTGTGCTTTCTGCAGAATATTTACAAGCATTTGACCCTACCAAAGCTAGGAACTGAAAGGGTAATCTAAAATCCTTCCAGTAACCAACAGAATGAGTCACTGTGCATCGATTTAGAAGAAAAGGAAGTGACACTTGCTCACCTCTGGAAAATAGCAGTTTGCCATCATTATTTTGATGTATAAATAGCCAGGCCCACAAAATTGCACTCACTATGTAGCAATTATCAGGATAGAACTTCATACATTAAAGACATCGATTTTATATATACTCTCTCGCATGCAAGACATTGTAATTGAACAACAGTATCCTGAGGACACAATGCGCTACTCCTAGCATGCTAGCTCTGCTTATTCAGTGTTCCTGTTCCCTTTTCACAAGCTGGCCCAGTGGATGACAGCCAAAGTCTAGGCACATATTCTGTCTGCATCAACTTAAAGTCAGGAAATAGTATCCCAAGGCCCAGTGCTATTAATGTTCATGAGTATAAGGCACACTGTATTTTGAGTCTTCCTGGTTTTCTTTGGGTCTGGGTGTCCTGTCTAGACCATTAACTATGCTCCTATTTGTTGCACTGTATAGTCTTTAGCATGTAAAACCCTAGAACAGACTATACAATCTTATCTTCACCCCAATATCATTACTGATTAAATTTCAGTCATGAGCGAATGAAACAATCTGCTCTTCCCAGAAACCCTAAATTTAAAAATGAGTAACTCGTAAGTCTTAGATCATTTGTGCCCATTCACCACCATGTTCTCCTCGCACTAACTTGCACGTTGAATCATCTCTGGTCCAAACAAAAGTTGAGCTAATAGTCTGGAAACTTTTCAAGTTCCAGTTGCAAATCCAGGAAGCCTTTTGTGGTGTAACCTATAACTATAACCCAAAATACAATTCTAGAGAGACGAAAGTTAAAAATTGCATTCCCTACTAAATGAGCTACCTAGAAATGGCACACTGTGTCTCTTAGGTGCTAGCCAGCTACTAAGTTCTACAGCAAAGCACTGTTCTGCCTTCATTGATAAGAGCGCTGAATCGCAAACATCATTTTACAATGTCATTTCAGATTCTTTTCCCAGAGCAAAGACAGAATATCCCAAAGGACCCATTGCCTGGGCCAGTCTCGTTGCATATGAAATAAAAATACAGTTGTAAAAAGAGTGGACAAGCTCTTGGATGAGTGGTTACTTTTTTGTAGGCAAAACAAGCTAATTAATTAATTACTAATTGAGCTCAAGAACTTCGTGTCATAAAATCCACCCCGTGTTGGGAAGATGGGTTCATATACATGAGGATCTATGCTCGGGCTATTAGAACCCAGCATCTTCCTTATACAAAGAACCTCCCCACCTCTACCCCCACACTAAATCAAACCGACTTCTCCCTCTACTGATGTGCCTTAAACTTTTCCATAAAAGAAACATGACTTGATACAGAGGAAGAAAATTAAATACATTACTCTTATCCCAACCCCAAACCCTAGAGATTATCAAAACATGAGAGACTCAAAATATTCTAGTCTTAGAGGTTTTTAATGTATGTCTGTGTTAAACAGTATACATGTTATATAATATAATATAATATATGTATAATATTAATTAAATATGTATAATATAATAAATATAGAATATAAATTGTTATATAAATGTGTAAAATATGCAATAAGACATGTAATAGAATATTTATTATAAAACTAATTGTTTTAATTAGTTATCATTTACATTAAGCATATTTCCTTATTTTGAATCCAAATTCTGTAATTTATGAATAACATATTGTATTACACTGTAGTGCTCATAGCTCCTTAGTCTTCTACCACTGAGAGAACAGCTCTACAAAGATAGGATTCCTATGTATGAATAATACAGTACATAAAGGTACAGTGGAGAGAATGGCAGTTAAAATATATAATAAACTTCAATAGTGCTGTTAAAGAGCAGGACCAGAAATGTCTTTTACATTAACTTGTCCTCTACCTCATTTAAGAAAAATTACTTTCTCTTGATCAAGTTACATTATCAAAAGCTAAACCCAGCCACAAACCTACAATTAGTCCTGCCTACAAGATGTGCTACTATAAAAATGGCACAGAAATTGTGAGAGTGGCTAATCAATGACCGTTCCAGCTTGATACCTAACATGAAAGGGAATCTACTGACACTGCCTGGAGGGCCTGAAACCAGAGGCTGGATAGCCCAGAAACTTAGGATAGAACCAAACAAAAACCAAAACAGTTAATGAAATGATTTCTAATGATATTCTGCTGTGCTCATAGATTGGTGCCTAGCCCAGCTGTCACCAGAGAGGCTTCATCCAGCAACTGATGAAAACCGTTGCAGAAACGCACAGCCAGACATTAGGCAAAGCTTGGGGAATCCTGGGAAAGAAGGGGAGGAAGGGTTGTCGACACCAGAGGAGTCAGGGAAATTCACAAGAAAATTCACAGAATCTACTAACCTGGACCTATGCTCAGAGACTGAATGGCCAGCCAGGGAACCTACATGAGGCTAATCCCTTTGCACATACATTACAGTTGTGTAGCTTGGTCTTCTTGTGGGTTTCCTAACAGTGGGAGCAGTGGCTATCTCTGATTGTGTTGCCTACTTTTGGGACACTTTCATCCTACTGGATTGCCTTTCCCACCCTTAATAGGAGACGAGGTGACTAATTTCACTGCAGCTTGATATGCCATGGCTGGGTGACATCTATGGGAAGCCTGTCCTTTTCTGAAGAGAAAAGGAGGAGGAGTGGATGGGGGAGGGGAGGGGGAGATGGTGGAGGCACTTAAAGGAAAGAAAGAAGGAAAACTATATCTATAGATAGATAGATATAGATAGACAGATAGATAGATATCACAGGAAGCTTTTAAATGAGCAATGGACACTCCTACATTCAAATATTATTGGGGAGGTACATCTGTGTCATACAATTTAAACATATACATAAAACATAGTAGAGTATGGATCTCTCTTTCCTTAACAGCATCTGAAGCTTTAAAATGCATTATATTTCGTAGCCAGATTTCAAAATACCTTAAGAGAAATAAAAGCCCAAGTTACCATCATGGCTAACTCATGTGTCAACTTAGCTAGGCAGTCATGCCTACTTTAATGAAAGAACAATCTGGATATTACCATGAAGTCGTAAATTGGATTTTTGTTTTCAATACTACTGATCAGAGGATCTGGGGTGAGCAGATCATACTCCAAAATGTGGGTGGATTTCATGAAATCACTTGAAGACTCCGGGGTCAGGAGCAGTCTTCCAGAAGAAGCATCAGCCAGTTCATCCTCAAAACTGCAATTTGGAAATGTATAAATCCCCTGTCTGCTTCCATTCGTCAATCCTTACTACAGTTCCCAATTAACTCAACAGATTTCAGGCTTACCATTCCTTAGAAGTCTGTGATCCAATTCCTTAAAAACCACACCACCATGACCATCTTCCTTCTTCCTTCTCCTCCTTTCCTCCATCCCTTCTCCTTCTCTCCTCCTCCAACTCCCCCTCCCCCTTCTCATCTTTCTATACACCCTACTGGGTATGTTTTCTAGGAAACCCCATTTGGTAAGCTATGACTGAGATTAAGTGGAAGGGAGTTGTCTGAGTGATCCTGTGATGATGGAGAAGAGTGTAGTTCAGAGAAGATCCTCCCAGTTTTTCAAAGGGCTCTGAGTTCCAAAAGTACACTTGGATTAAGCTAGAAGGCCTCAGACTCGTGTTTTCCTGCTGAACAATGCTCAAACACTGTCTTCCCTTTAACTATTGGCAAGTTAGCCTTTCCTTCCCTTGTTCAGGGCAGAGACTAGAACACAGTTATTCTTAGTGTCAAATATTAGGAAAAATGGGACTCACTGAGAATAGATGTAGTGAGAATTTAAAACTTGGAATTAAGATTATATTTCTGCAACATGCTAACATTAATGTTATCTTGCTTTGAACTTCTGGGAAATCTATTTTGAGGGTATTTCTCCCTCCAGATAACTACTCTGGATAGTTTCAGGTATATTTATAGGACAACTCATGTAGAAGGAACTTGGGGAAGTTGTACTCAATGACAAATGCTTCTACTGAGTGTTATATATATTTCGTATAGAATACTTGACTTTGGAACACTGAAACCCTGGAACAAGTAGAGGAAAAAGTTGGCTTCATCTTTTTCCTTTCACTTAAATGCAGTTACATGGAATGAAGCCACCTTCCCATGTTAGGTAGAGTAAAACTCATGAGCCTGGGAACACAGGATCTGAAGGATGATGGAGAAAGGAGTCCGTAGAAAAGAGCCAGCTCTAAAGGCAGGATGGAACCCTCCTTGATCAGAGAGATTCCATGGAGTACTTTTCCAAGTGTAAACCATCGTATGCCCAAAACTTGACTTGGAATTAAGAACTTTAGCCCACCCCCACTATTAGTTTATTTTACCTTTGACCGAAGTCCCCAAAGAACTTCTTTTCAAAAGTCATCATCATAGTTTCCAACAGAGATGATTTGGAGGGGCTGCAGCTGATGGATATGCTGACTGGTCACAAATTCTCCCATGAGAGCACAGTGTGTCTCCATCAGGAAGGCATTGGAAGAACATCTCCTAATTCTGCTTAGTATCTGGGAAATCCATATTCACTTGCATTATCTTTTGTGACCAACATCTGAGACCAAGCCAGAGAGTGCCTGGCTTCTCTGCTGATTAGATGTATGCAAAGGCTGGTTTTGTGTGTCAACTTGACACAGTCTGGAGGTATTACAGAGAAAGGAGCATCCCTGGAGGAAATGCCTCCATCAGATCCAGCTGTAAGGCCTTTTCTCACTAGTGATCAAGGGAAGAGGGCCCAGCCCATTGTGGGTGGTGCCATCCCTGGGGTGGTAATCTTGGGTTCTATAAGAGAGCAAGCTGAGCAAGCCAGGGGAAGCAAGCCAGTAAGAAACATCCCTCCATGGCCTCTGCATCAGCTCCTGCTTCCTGACCTGCTTGAGTTCCAGTCCTGACTTCTTTTGGCGATGAACAGCAATGTAGAAGTGTAAGCTGAATAAACCCTTTCCTCCCCAACTTGCTTCTTGGTCATGATGTTTTGTGCAGGAATAGAAACCCTGACTAAGACAATGTACATGCATAGTAGCCTCTTTGTGGTGTCTGCAGCATTAACTTCAGCATGGTCTTGGTTCCATGATGTCATTGGTTTACTATACTGGGCAAGCTAGAAGAGTTACATCTTCAGCTCTTGTATTGCCTACACTAATTCCACTTATTACTTTGCTCATCCACACATTTTATCTCTCACGGCCTTTCTACCTACCACCTCAAAACCTCGCTCTGAAACATCTGGCTTAAGAGAAACTCAGATTTATACCCTTTCAACTTTGCTTTTGCCCCATCCACTTCCTTCCTATTTCTTGGCCATGATGTATATCCTGTTGCCTCAGGGAGTTTCCATGGACCAGAAAGGTTCTTCTTTAAGGAATCTACATTGATTCCTGCATGACTTCTTACAACCCCCAAGTATTCATCACTCAGGTATCACTGTTCTTAGGGAATCTCATTGTTAGTGGAATCTACAAATTCGGAGCCATAATCAGAAGCATTGAAAATGTTGCCCCATCCATGCTTCTATTTCACAACTACTCCTTCAGTGTGAGCTACATTAAGAGACTCATTTAGTGTGTTTTAATGCATTTAGTTTATGTGTCTGCATGTTTTGCCTTCATGTTTGTATGTGTACCAATGTCTGTGCTTGGTTCCCATTCACAGATCAGAAAATGATGTCAGATCCCCTAGCACAGTTGCAGATCATTATGAGCAACCGTATGGTGCTGGGAATTGAACCTATGCCTGCCACCAAAGCAACAAGCGCTATTAACCACTGAGATATCTCTTTAGCCCCATGTGATGCACTTTTAATGAATAAAACATGGCCAAAAATAGGGGTTATACTTTCATAATTATGTGGAAAAGGACTCGGCCTCCTAGCTAACTTTTAATCTGGTTGCTACAATTGAAACCCATGGCTGTGCTGTTAGCCAGCTTTCAGGGAAGCCCATTTCGTAAGCAACTGAAGGCATGTTCTAGCCAAAGAGGAGAGATAGTTTACCCATCCAGTTGCATGAAGAAGCCTGCTAAATTCCAGATGATGACTTGAAATAAAGATTATCCCAGGTAAAATGCTGCTGTAGTCATCTTGCCTTTAGTACAAAAAAAACACTGGGCATGACCCAGAAGTTCTGCAGAAGCCAAACCTCCTGACTCACAAATATCATGGGATAGAAAAATGCTTGTTCTTCTTAACCACTGTTTCAAAATCATTTATTACACATCATTAGAGGATAATAAATTATTCTCGGTTCTTTGTCTTTTCCATATGATCCCCACTCTTATCCGGTTTTCTTTCATACTACTTATCACTATTGAAAGTGTTATTTATTATTACATTATTCATATTAATTAAAATAACTATATAATTATTTAATTGTATACTTTTCTCACCGAGAGGTTTTTAAAACCCTACTAAAATTTGAGGTTCAGCAAGACAGGGATTGTCTATCTCTTTTTATTTGTTAGTATATTGTTATAATTGATAAACGTTTATCACAGAATAGGGAAGTAATAAATATCTGTTGCAGACATGGAATTATTTCTCTATGACATATATTTCTCCTTCATTAACCATACATTCATCAAGGCAATGGCTTAATTTTAATAGGCAATATTTCATTCAGCCTTTCATACCTTGAGGCTGTTGAGTCTGTACAGAAGTTCAATATGCAAATAAATTGTTGGGGGTAAAATGTACTATTAAGTACTGTATCAGCCAAGCCCAGGGAAATAACCCCGTAACCCATTGTATCAATTTTAATGTTTATTTTGAACAAGAACTTGAGACTGTGGTAAATGTTTTAAAATCCTAGAATTTTAGTGTTTATTTCTTCAAAGGCATAATAATAAAAGTATTATTTTCCTTAAAAGATGTGGTAGCACTGGGTTTGGTGACACACGCCTTTAATTCCAGCACTCAGGAAGTAGAGGCAGATGCAGGTGGACCTCTATGAGTTCAAGGCCTCCCTGGTCTACAAAGAGAATAAAGGACAGACAGGGTTACACAGAGAAACCCTGCATTGAAAAACCAAGAAGAAATGAAGAAAAGAAAAGTCGTGGCAGCGTGGCAGTAAATTGAACAGATAAGATCAAACTATATCCTATCCATGCATGAAACTGTCAAGGAAGAAGTAAAAAACAATCACCTTCCCTCTCACAAAAATTGTAGTAGTGGAGAAAAATACACAACCTATGATATTATTAGAAAAGTTATTTTCATCATTAGGAGTTAAAATTAAGGGTATGGTAAAAAAAAAAAACTGAAAGAAATTAGGAACAAGTCTTGAAACCTAAGGCTTTAGACATGGGAAGTGATGGGACTTCCTAAGTAGTAGGCACTAAATCAATTGTTAAAAACATTTATGTGTGGAGAAAAGTCACTGCTAAGCTGAGAGGGGGTGGGAGAGGGAGAGAGAGAGAGAGAGAGAGAGAGAGAGAGAGAGAGAGAGAGAGAGAGAGAGAGAGAGGAGAGAGAATGAATTAGTGGTCCAGTTGAATTACCAGACACATCAGAACACAATAACCAATGTCAGAGACCTTGGTGATACCTTCCTTGTTCTCTTTAGTCAACCCTCTTCCTTTGGTTGAGAATGAGTCAGAAGGGAGGGGTGAGGAGGCATAGGCATGCCAAAATTCAGTCAGCAATCAGTTTGCATCTTAGAGAGGTAAAGAGGTTAAGCAACTGGTCCATCCTGAGTAGAAAACTCAAGCTTCATGCATTGGATGGATATAACAGAGCAGGTCCTCTCTAAGACGTCTCTGACCAGAGCGCTTCAGCACCAGGAACACAGTAAGCACCCCAAGTTTTTCATCCCCACCTTTCCCTGAGCATATTTGTAGTCCATACGGTGAGGGGAATAACCAAATTAGTTACCAAATTTTTAAAGCTAGGCTTGTAGTCACTTACCCTAGTGCTAGAAATCACCATAGGATACTCAAGTGTCTCACGTTGGGCAAAAGCTGAACACTTTCCAAGTGGTAGGTTTTACAAACCAAACCAAGAAATTGCACAGATTATTTGACTACCACATGTATACTGTATTTGACCTTTGTGTGCCCATCCTTACTTTGCCAAAGCAACCATTTTGTTTACTCTTAATTATATCTTAATTCATTTTGAAGTCAAGTCCTCACCATTAACATATGTACGCATTGTGTGAGAAAGAAAGAAAAAATTCCCAATGACCTTGAAAACTTCTTGCCTGAGTCAAATCACTAATTCGACAAATACATCAACAGTTCTGGAAAGATGGTTCGTCAATTAAGAGCAATTGTTGCTCTCACAGAACACCCAGGTTTGGTTCCCAACATCCTTAAGGTCACTAACAACCGTCTGTAACTCCAGTTCCAGGGGATCCAATGCCCTCTACAACTAGTAGGTCCCAAGCATACGCATGTGCATAGACATGTATTTTATTTATTTTAATATATTTTTGCATCTTTATTTATTCAGGGAAAGCACTTATACACACAAAATTAATGAATTAACTAATGCATCAGAACAGCATACTGAGCACCTTTTATATATTTTTATATTTTTATAAAATATATTTTTTATATTTTATATACTGAGATGTTTTATGCTTTCAAATGTTGAACTTTGTCCTGATTTGGTTTTGTTTGTCTATTTGCTTGCCTTTTGGACACAGTGTCTCTCTATGTAGTCCTGGCTTGCCATGAACTGGCAATATAAACCAGGCTGGCTTTGAATTTATAGAACTCGCCAGCCTCTGCCTCCTGACTGCTGAGATTTAAGGCTTGCACACCATGTAAGCATTTTTGTATGAGACAGAAGTCTTGGGTTTATCACAATTCCCCTGTTCATATATAAGATGATGTCCATCAGATACTTATCAAGTTAGTTCTTTCCCTCTTTCTCTGTCTCTGTGTCTCTGTCTCTGTCTCTGTCTCTGTCTCTCTCTCTCTCTGTCTGCTTCTCTTTTTCTCTGTATCTCTGTGTGTCTCTTTCTCTATGTATCTCTGTGTGTGTCTCCCTCTCCCTCCCTCTCCCTCTCCCTCCCTCTCCCTCTCCCTCTCCCTCCCTCTCCCTCTCCCTCTCCCTCTCCTTCTCCCTCTCTCTCCCTCCCACCCCCTCTCTTTCTTTCTCAAGCCTCTCAGCTCCTCCACTGTTCTCTCCTAACTTGAATTGAACTCTGAGTCTTGTTTACTTTTAGCCTTCCTTTTTTGGCTTAAATTCAGAATACCCTCACATATGTGCTACAAATCAGCTGCAATTCAAACACCTCATATTATTTTATTTTCATTTTTATTTTGGGAGGGTTAAAATTGTGCACAGAGAGTATGTGGTTTACATTTCCCATTGTAACTAGCAAGAGTACACAAATATATTATTTTCTTTTTAAAGTCCTGGCTCTCACTGAGTGGTAAAGGAAAAGATTAAAATGTCCTACTCCAGCTCCTGGGACATTCACTCTTCTAACATATACCTCACAGGGATATAATCCACTCAGCAAACATCAACTACGTTATAGAAATGTCCTTCTTGGTGGCCACATAAACCTACGAACACCAATTCAATTTTATATGTTTGAACTCCTGGAAGTCAGAGGATAGACCATGATGTCCACAATTTTCTGAATAAATTTTTAAAAAGTAAAATTTCTAAGATTTTTCACAGACAGTTAACAAACAGACTCAACTTTAAGCAGCAATTCTCAAACGTCCTAGTCCTATGCCCCTTTAATATGGTTCCTTATATTGTGCTGAATTGTAATGTAAATATCCAATGTGCAGGATATCTGATATGCAATTCCCCCAAAAGGTCACAACCCTCAGATTGAGAGCTAGTGCTTTACAGGAATGAAGGTGTAAGTTCCTGGTACGAAATCATGTTAAGACAAGTCTGGAGAAATAGATGTTTTATTTCCTCTTGTCTCATTCTAAATACTTAGAAGAAAAAAATTCTTAAAGCTTTTTGGATGGTATAAAATATATAATTTTGAGGCAAACACACTGATAAATATGCATATTTACATTTAGGTTCCAATACTCTGATCTTGAAAGGAATATCAGACTACCCCAGGTGGGATCAACATGGTAAGTGACTTTAAATAGCCACCTGTATAATGATAGATGAGACCTGTTTCACAGACTCTATAAATGCCGGCGTGAGACTGCTTTTACCTAAAGCCTCAAAAGAAATGCAGGAATATGACATACCCTTATTAAATCACTTTAATTGCATTTAATTCAGCCTAAACATTTGTACTAGATGGTCATGGAGCCTTAAAGACCCATCCCCACCGGGGAAAAAATCAGTCTGTGTAAACCATCAATGTAGCAAAGATTGTATAAAAACAAATTGTAAAGGAATGCTTACCTTCATTCAGACTCTTCCACAGGGAGGTCTGAGCTGCTTGCTCTCCGCTTGCGATGGTTAAGAATGTTCTTTAGTTAATAATAAAGGAAAGAAAAGTCTCCCATATCAAGAACCCAGGTTAACCATTGACACCCGTTTGCTCCTCGGGTTCCACCCTGGAATCTACATCAGCAGCCGCTGGCATCTTCTAAGGCAAGCAATAACCGGTCAGCTGAGACGGCAATGACCTCACTGGTTCTCTTTCTCTGAAGGTCACTCAAGTGTACCCTGACAAGTTTATTTTATTTTTTTTTTTAAGTCAGGGATACAGAGGAGGAGGAAGAGCTCTTGGGCCAGAAGTATGCTCAACCATGCCAGTAGAGGACTCAGATGTTGACAGGTTTACTGAGAAATGACCTACAGAAACGCTCCTGTCTGTCTTATGGCTTTACAACATACAACAAGTGCCATACAACAGAACCCTTTTCAGAAGAACTGTTTGCCCATAGTTCAGCAAGTGAGGGCTGGGATTGCATGCCAATGGACAGTTAGGACAAGACAACTAGAGATACCCAAGTGTTCATTCCACTACGCCACTTAAATCAAATGTAGTTCATCCTGGGCAATGCAGTAGACTAGCCCTGATAAGATGGAAGACAGTGGATTGGGGCTGGGGACTGCTTCTTTGCAGGATCCCGAACAGCGAGATGGGTAATTAGAGCTCAGATTGGAGTCCAGGACCTGAAAACAATTTCTGATAGCCAGTTACTGTTCATGGACCTGTGTCCTAGAAGGTAAATAAAATGTTGAAGGACCCATACCGTCAGTGCGGCTCTCTAGAAGACAAAACACAGCCTCAAAAGGGAACACGTGGATTAAAATGCTAGAGGAGTATGAAAGGCAGCCATGAGGAACTAAAGAAATCACCCCCCAAGCTTCTGAAGTTCTCCTTGCCCCAGGAGAGCTGTTTTCAGGAGAGGTCAATGGGGCTCTTTTTCTAGCTGGGAATTTGACTTTATTTTGCTCCAAGGGGCAAGAACAGGCAGAGAGTGTAAAGGAACCCTAAAGCTTGGTTCACACTCGAAACTTTGGGGACATTTTCTAGATTTCCACCCCTTTTTGCAGCCTGGTTGCTCTTTGGTTTTCAATTCTATTTTCAAAGGCTCCAGTGCTTGGGGGAAATTGAACATGGGTGTCGTCAGCCCCTCTGGGGAGTTTCTGATGCTTTTATTTTTAATCTCAATTTTTATCTCAAACATCCTCATTTGTAAAAGTGGGGGAGGGGCAGTGACCAACAGCGGCAGCAACACCTCCCTCAGGTAGACAAACATTGTGCCAGACTCTAAGCTAGCTTAAGGTCTTGACGTTCTAATATAAACAACTGCTAGGCAAACTGTAACACAATACCTCAGAAGAATCTCACCCTTCCAAAAGACAGAACTTTTCACCTACACATCAATGTCTGGCAAACGGTGTGCCCGAAGCTTGCTTTCTCTGCAAAGCAGTTTAAAAAACTAGACTTGGGTTCCTGTGGACCTTCATCTCAATATAACCGAAGCCACAACTTTCATTTGTAATGTGGAGGAAATTAGTCTGGCCTCATCGTCTAGTGGTTATTATTCCTTACACTGATCAAAAGTGGAGTTTCCTTCTTTATGCTGCCTCAGACTTTGAGTTTGGGCTCATGTACGTACCTGTCTATATGAATGTTCTTGTGGCATAAAAATGTGTGTGTGCATGTGTATGAATGTCAGAGAGTAACCTTGGATGTGGTTCCTCAGGTTCTGTGAACCTTTTCTATTATTCTCAGCCTTGAGAAAGTTTCCCTCACTAGCCTAGAACTCACCTCTGGCAAGCCACAGGGAACACCTCACCTATTGCCACCTCAGAGTGGAAGTAGGATTACCTAGTAATTTGGGATTGATAATACCAGTTTGCTGTTGTCTTGTTTTTTTGTTTGTTGGTTTGTTTGTTTGTTTGTTTGTTTTTTCTGCTTCACAGAGGGTCTGGGGATTCAAGCTCAAGTCCTCCTGTTTATATAGTGACCAAGCTGTTAAGTCTCAAACCCCAGAACAAATGACTACAGTGCCTACTTAATATATTAAAGTCAAGCTGGCTTCCAGGTTCTCCCAGCATTCCTCACCTGTTATATGTTACAGGTTATACCTGGCAAACCCTTCCCTCCACACCAGAACCTTCTAGGCCCTGGGGGGTTTCACTGCCTTCTCCCAGATGCTCTGACCTTTCTTTATTTACAAGTCACCTTCGAAGCCCTTGAGGGACCTTGAAGCAAGTGTGAAGACAGTAATTCACTTATTTCAGGGAAGCTGAGTGTGTCTGGGCTTGGATTGGGATGAGAGGATGAAGGACACGGTATCACAGCATCTAGAAAAGCAGGACAGGAGGGAAGATAGGCGTTGATAGCTTCTTGATCCCAACAGTCACCCCATGACCTGTTGTCTTAGTCAGGGTTTCTATTCCTGAACAAAACATCATGATCAAGAAGCAAGTTGGGGAGGAAAGGGTTTACTCAGCTCACACTTCCACATTGCTGTTCATCACCAAAGGAAGTCAGGACTGGAACTCAAGCAGGTCAGGAGGCAGGAGCCGATGCAGAGGCCATGGAGGGATGTTACTTACTGGCTTGCTTCCCCTGGCTTGCTCAGCTTGCTCTCTTATAGAACCCAAGACCACCAGCCCAGGGACGGCACCGCCCACAATGGGCTGGGCCCTCCCCATTGATCACTAATTGAGAAAATGCCTTACAGCTGGGTGTCATGGAGGCATTTCCTGACGGGAGGCTCCTTCCTCTGTGATAACTCCAGCTTGTGTCAAGTTGACACAAAACCAGCCAGTACGCCTGTGATGTCATTGCTTCATTTGAAGTAGATCCTGGGAATGTCGGATGTTCCCTAGCTGACCAGGAAGTTCAAAATCATACGGTAAAGCCAAATGATATTTAAATCGTTTTTTGTGATGTCCTGCCCTACTCCTTCCATTCACAGCCCCTGAACATGAGTTTAACTGGACTTCAACCTCTGAGATCTCCCAGAAACAGAAGGAGGAACACGTAAATGGAAGCAAAGGGCCTTCTTTAGGATTTATTACACTGCAAAATGGTAAACGTACTTGCAATTTGAATGTATAGGCTGCCATTGAGAAAAGATTTTCTTTCTGTAGTCATTTCTTGGTGGAGCTTTGGTGGCATCATGAGAGAAGGTTGTACCATTCACAGGGACTTTAGAGGCTGGGGAGGTAATAGGGTCAGTAAAATGCCTTCCCTGAGGATTGAGTTCGGATCCTGAACACTCAGGTCAAAGCTGGGCATGGTGGTGACCTGGAAGCCTGCAGAGCTCATTGGCCTGGCAGCCTAGCCAAAGTGAAGAGCTCGGCTCAAAATAATAAAAAGTAAAAAAGACATCAACTCTGACTTCTACACTCTTTTGAACATGTGCATACACACACCCACATACATACACCAGCAAACACACACCCATAGAAACGCATACACACACACACACACACACACACAGAGAGAGAGAGAGAGAGAGAGAGACAGAGAGAGACAGAGAGAGACAGAGACAGACAGAGACAGACAGAGACAGACAGAGACAGACAGAGACAGACAGAGACAGAGACAGGGATAGAGAGAGACAGAGACAGAGACAGGGATAGAGAGAGAGACAGAGAAAGAGACAGACAGAGACAGAGAGAGTAGAGTGAGACAGAGAGAGTAAAGAGAAAGAGAGACAGAGATGGAGAGAGAGCAGAGAGAAAGAGAGATCTCTTACAATGTAGAGCTCTGACATTGTTCTCCAATCCCTGACACTAGCAATTACCTGCCCCAATGTTGCTAGTAGCTGTGAGCTAAGAACAGTTCTTACTTTTCAAATGACCATAAAGAAAAAAATTATATGAAGAACATCCTGGGGTATGTGGAAATGATATAAAATTTCAATCTCGCTGTCCATAAACAAAGCTTATTGGAGCACAACCCTGATGGATAACTTTTACGCTCCATGGTCATGATTCAGGAGCTTGCAGGGATTCGTGGAGACTGTGTGATCTTAACTCCTAAAATATCCTTTGCAAACGAAAACGTTTACCAACCTTTGATGTAGCCACAGCACCTACGTCCTTGTACTCCAAAAGCAAAGCTACAGTTCTCTGGTTAATTAATTTCTTCCTCTGGTTGAATGCAAATGCCCTACCTTTCTGTATCACAGGGTCCTACTGTTATGGGTGATGGTTTTTGAAATATCTGTCGAAAGTCGTGTGTTCCTGTGTGGTTATCCATAGTGGAACCCTCAAGACAGGGATTCTTGGGAAGCAAGTTGGGCTAAGTTACTGGGATCGTGACTATAAAGGGAAGGTGGGGCACCCACATGGTTCTTTTTGTGTTTGCTTCCTGGTTGCCAGGAGCGAACAGCTTTGTTCCACCAAGACCTCCCATCATGCTCTTCCCCTCTTCACAGCTGCTAAACCATGAAGACACTGACATCGCACACACTGGGACCTCCCACATATGAGCCCAAACCATTTCTCTCTTTAACTGATTTCTATCACATGTATGTCACAGTCACAGGAACCAGGGTGACTGCCCCTCTAGATATACTCTTGATTGACAAGTGCTTGCTTGTTCGTCGTAAATATCAACTAGTGAGTCTTTCTTCGAGCCTCAGCCCCTCTCACTGCACAGATGTTCACCCAGTATCACACTGAGTGCACAGTGCCTAGGCTGCCTCCACAGTCATCCTGGCTGGTGAAATTCTTCCTGTCTCCTTTCCACATGACAGTCAGCATTTGATTGTGCCCCAAACCCTCTAAAATGCAGTAAGCAAGAGCCAGAGGGACAAGAAAACAAAAGACTCCCAAGAGTCCACCTCGCACCAGTCAGAATGGCTAAGATAAAAAAAAAACTGAGGTGACAACAGATGCTGGCAAGGATGTGGAGAAAGAGGAACACTCCTGCATTGTTGGTGGGATTGCAAGCTTGTATAACCACTCGGGAAATCAGTCTGGAGGTTCCTCAGAAAATTGGACACTGCACTATCTGAGGACCCAGCTATACCTCTCTTGGGCATATACCCAAAAGATGCTCCAACATACAACAAAGACACATGCTCCACTACGTTCATAGCAGCCTTATTTATAATAGCCAGAAGCTGGAAAGAACCCAGATGTCTTTAACAGAGGAATGGATACAGAAAATGTGGTACATCTACACAGTGGAGTACTACTTAGCTATTAAAACCAATGACTTCATGAAATTCATAGGCAAATGGATGGGACTGGAAAATATCATCCTGAGTGAGGTAACCCAATCACAGAAAAACACACATGGTATGCACTCATTGATAAGTGGATATTAGCCCAAAAGCTTGAATTACCCAAGATACAATCCACAGACCACATGAAGTTCAAGAAGGATGACCCAAGTGCAGATGCTTCATTCCTTCTTAAAAGGGGGAACAAAAATATTCATAGGAGGGGATATGGAGGCAAAGTTTGGAGCAGAGACTGAAGGAACAGTCATTCAGAGCCTGCCCCACACGTGGCCCAAATATTTACGGCCACCAAAACTAGGTAAGATTGATGAAGCTAAGAAGTGCATGCTGACAAGAACTGGATATAGATGTCTCTTGAGAGACACAGCCAGAGCATGTCAAATACAGAGGCGAATGCTAGCAGCAAACCACTGAACTGAGAACGCGATCCCTGTTGGAGGAATCAGAGAAAGGACTGAAAGAACTGAAGGGGCTTGCACCCCCATAAGAACAACAATGCCAACCAACCAGAGCTTCCAGGGACTAAACCACTACCCAAAGACTATACATGGACTGACCCCATAGTTCCAGCTGCACATGTAGCAGAGGATGGCCTTGCTGGGCACTAAAAGAAGGAGAAGCCCTTAATCCTGCCAAGGTTGGACCCCCAGTTTAAGGGAATGTGGGGGGATGGGTGGGGGAGGGAACACCCTTATAGAAGAAGGGGAGGGGGATGGGATAGGGGGCTTATGTCCCGGAAACCTGGAAAGGGAATAACATTTGAAATGTAAATAAAAAAAATCCATTAAAAGAAAAAGAAAGAAAAAAGAAAACAAAAGACCCATTTTATATTTTCCTCATCAGAGAACAATCTACTCTGTCGGCACTTCCGCTGAGATGAAACATAGTACTTCATCTGTGGCCGAACCAAGGTCATGACATCCCTACATTATTAGAAGTGTCTGAGAGGCTGAGTTATGCTTCATTTGCCTCTTTTCTCGTCTCTATGACCGAATATCTGACAAAGTAACTTATTTCGCATCACAGTTCAAAGGAGTAGAGTCTGTCCTCGGGAAAAGCACGAGGGCATCAGTGCCCATGGCGGCATCAGTGCGCATGGCGGTATAAGCATCGGGCTAGGATTGTTTGCCTCTCCATATCCGGGTGAGCCACAAAGCAAAACAAAGCCCCGTGCAATCAGAGCTGGCATGCAGCCCTCAAAGCGCTTCAACCTGTAGACTATTTCCTTCAAGGTTCTTCATCCTCCAGAAAGTACCATCGCCTAGGGATCAAGTGTTCAAGCATTAACGCGTTGGGGAGCCTCTTATACCTAAACCATAATGAACTCAGTGTAAGACAAGTTACCTTTTCCCAGGAGATTAAAATGAAAATATCTAAAATATCTGCTGGATGTTAAAATTACCTATGTATTTATATGACTATTGTGACAAAGATGACCTCGGTTTTTAAAGGCAAATACTCTTTCTTCACTATTTCTCATGTGAATGTCTGTGTGGGGGGTGTATACACGTAAGGAAGTGCAGCTTTCGGTGGGAACCAGACTAGGGTATCCGATCCTCAGTTAGAGGTGTTTGGGACTTGGGTACCGGGAAAGCAAACTCCAGTTCCTCTACATAACCAACGCTCACTTTTAATCACGGAGCCGTTTCTCCAACCCCACTCACTGCTCTCAAGTTTTACTTTTGGTTTTATTCATATTTATGGTATTCTGACCATAGTCTCCCTCGTTGCCTCTTTGACCCCTCTTCCGTTCCTCCCCACGTGTTCTCCTGCAGCTTGCAGGTTTCTTTTGTGTGTGAGTGCATGTCTTTTGCAGGTAGCTCTAAATCTTGCCTGTGCGTGCCAGGGACGTACCGCATGGAGAAGACCGGTTCACACCATTCCCCTCCCCCTCTCCACCTATGCCTCTTTTAATCTTTCTGTATCCTCTTCTGTGACACTCGCCAGGCCTTGAAGGCAGTGATGTCCCTGTTCTATTTAGGTCTGAGCATTCATCAGTCCTAGTCTCAATAAATGCCTTCCTTATCTTGGAGACGATTTTGTATGTATTCTCCCTGTCTTCATTTCTGTGAGAGATGAATTCTGATTACCACTTCAGGTCCTGAGTCCCTGACATTATTACGATTTTCATTAGGTACCATTTGAAGGAAAGAAAATGGCTGACATCACCTCCTTTATCTTCACTTTCTCGTACAGAGGTGGCACGCTTTGTTTCCTAATTTAGAACCTTCTGCTGCTGTTTCAAACTTCGAGAATGAACTGTAAAAAAAGAAAAAAAGGCAAGACCATGTCGACTCACTCCCCTTCCAAGATTTTTTTTCTAGTGCTTTCCTTTCCCCAAAATAAGAATCAGAAATGATATTTCTTTTGACAGCTGGTAACTAATCCTGCTTTAGCAGGAGGGAGAACAGGAAGCCGGCAAAGGAATTTTCCATTCCTGTCTCTTTCAATTTTTTTCCACATCAGGTACTTTTCAAAACCTAGACGTTTCCAGTGAGTCTGTAAGTCTTCTTGTTTTGTCTAGCAGAGTCACGTGCCCTTTAACTCCTGCACTGATGAGAAGCTGACCGGGTTTCTGTTTGCATTTGGAGGAGGGAGAACATGAGAACCTTGGAATCTCCAAGGGGAGTACAGCTGCACTGAGATGCCTGGGCTTATGCAAATGGAATATTTTTTTTCCTCCTTTTGTAAAGACAGCGTTCACACAGCCAGTCCATCAGATCACAGATCAAACTGTCCCCTGATGGTAACAAGAACCACAACCTTGACTCCTGCTATAAGTCACTGCTCAAACATCACTTCACAGCTTGACTGCCTTACTCTATTTCCTCTCAGCTCCCTTCCCCAACCCTTTCTTTATACCAGCTCTTTGTATCTCATTACCTCACAGTCAAGGAGGGCGCTAAAGTTAGAGGGTTAAAAAAAAAAGTAGGTAAAAGCAAAGGAAACAAAAAGGTTTCACGATATTTAGCGGCAGGACACGAATAGGAAGTCAAAAATAACTATGGGGTTTTGTTATTTGAATATATGGGATGAATTGTTCTAAAGATCTTTCACTTCTTCATGAAAAATACCTCAGTAGTGTCCTCTCCATGGAAACAATCAGGTACAGGGAGAGCAAATTCTCAGGAAACATTAGAAAGTAGAATTTCCATTAGGGAAGAGGAGTGAAGAGAGGTGTGCTCTCTGTCAAGACATTGTATGTCTGAGGATCTATGTTTTCCAAAATGGAAACTGGGAGGCTTGGATAATCTCTGTTATCTTTGTAAATAATTTATTAATGAGGAACAAAGATTGTGTCCACACACGCTCAAAAATTAGGATAGTGCCTAATGCAGAATGTGTGCTCAGTAAATCTATGTTTATGATATATGTATATTAAAGTAACGAGTAATTAGGTTGTCCTTTCTTGTCTTGCTGAATTAACTATTCATGCCCTTGAGGATAATATTTCCTGCAGGTCACAGGGCTTGATTAAGGTAGAAAATCAATAGAACACTGATTGTTTCTTTGTAGTCTCACCCATATAGCTCTATAATTGTGTGTGTGTGTGTGTGTGTGTGTGTGTGTGTGTATGAGGTGTGTGTGTGTCTGTGTGTGTTCCAAGCTTGTATATATTCAAGGGAGACACAATAAATTTGTGTAGTCCATGTGTACATGGAAGCCAAAAATTAAATGTGCATCTTTTTCAGTCATTTTCTATCTCATATTATAAGACAGGGTCTCTGACTGAACTTAGAGCTTACCTTTGTGGATTCAGGAAACACCTGGGACAAGCATGACCTTGACCCCCATTCCCCATCCCCCATCCCCCCATCCCCCATTCCCCATTCCCAACCAGTGTTGTAGTTACAGATATACATTACTATGCTAAGAAAAATGTAAATGTGTGTGTGTGTTTGTGTGTGTGTGTGTCTGTGTGTGTGTGTGTGTTTGTGTGTGTGTTTGTGTGTGTGTTCATGGAATCCACACTGAGGTCTCCACGTTAGCACAACAAATACTTTACCCACTGAGCTCCCACTTCAGACAGACTTCAGTTATTCTTTCTTCAGAATAATAGATATATAGTGTTACACATCTATTACTCTCATCTCTGTCTCTGCAGGTTATCAATACACATCACATTGCAGAAACCATAGATCTCTAGCCAGGCTCAAGCCAAGGAATTTCCTCTGAAAATTTGCAAGCTCAGAATTCTTGCATTTCATTGTAGATCTGTGTAGAGCTATTTTAAGATTGTTTCCTTTTTTTCTCCCCTCCCTTTTATCGCCCCCAACAAACTGATGGATTTTATTTCTCTATTTATAATGGCCAGTTGTTTCACTCTCTTGTATACAGTCCAGTTTAGGAAGCAACTCATTGTGAGCTTGAACTGTGTGTTTTGATTTACATGAAGCACACAGTAATAAGCAATCCAAAGTTTAAAGTACGACATACGGCTTGTCCAGAAGTTTACTCTGTATCCATGATTTCCAGGACTCCGTTGTGTGTGGTCAAATCCAGACTGCTAAATCCTGAAAAAGGTATCTTCAAAGCAGTTTGACCTAGGGTGTTCTCTCTCTGTCTCTCTGTCTCTGTCTCTGTCTCTGTCTCTGTCTCTGTCTCTCTCTCTCTGTCTCTCTCTCTCTCTCTTTCTCTGTCTCTCCTCTCTCTGTGTCTGTGTCTGTATCTCTGTCTCTCTCTCTTTCTTTCTCTGTCTCTCTGTCTCTCTGTCTCTCCATCTCTGTATCTCTCTCTGTGTCTGTGTCTCTGTCTCTCTGTCTCTCTCTTTCTCTCTCTGTCTCTCCATCTCTGTCTCTCTCTCTGTCTCTCTCTCTCTCTCCCCCCCTCCATCTTTTTCACAGACACACACAGGACTACTGGTATTGAATAAATTGTAGGTTGAGTAAGCAATAGACGTACAATGTATGCAGTTTTAAGTTACATTAGAATATTAAAGTCTCTGCCAAAAGTGTGCTCTCAGAGCGCTTAAAAACAAAGTGGGCAAGTTAATTTCAATATTTTTGTGTCATTTACATGTAAGCCATTATATGAATATTTAGGACTCTAAACAAAACGTCAAACTGATGGCACCAGCATCAGGTCAAGTCACAAATACAGATCCCAACCCACAGTCATTTTCCCTTCTTTAAAATTAAAAATAAAACAAATAGAGCTTGCGAAAAGTTCTATCTGTGGTATAGATTTTAATTATTATCTCCAAAGATCATTTAGATTTATCTAAAAAACTTAAAATATTGTATATTTTTTCAATAAGTATAAAATACAGATTCTCCTAATAGCACATTTAAAATAAATGAAAACAATGGGGTTATTATGTCTTCCAGCCAATGCAGCAATCTAGAAGTCAGAAGTGGACATTACTATTTCATTCTAGCAGGGAATTTGGAATAAGTTTAAACAACCTCATGTTTCTCTTATCTGAGTTGACCATTCCAGAACAGGGGTTGGGCAAAGGCTGTTATGTAGGTGAACTTGACCATGTGTGTACTCCAACTGAGAAGCTGAGTACGACATTGATTGAGGGGGTGAAGAGATTGGGTCCTGTGGAAAGTGAAAAACAGCACTGTAAATCCTAAACTCTGATTCTTGAGGCCATCCATTACGCTTTTTGAGCTCCCAGAACAAAAAAGACAGACATTGTTCTAACAACCCTCTCCTTCCCCCTGATTCAAATTTCACAAAATGGAATTTAATGAAAGAACGCACAGGGGTTTCCAAACACACACTGAAAACTAGTCCATCCCTCACTCATCAGATAGCAAGAAACTCAATGACTCGAGTGACCCAGCTTCACTTCCCGATGGCCTCAATGAAAAGGCCAGTTCATTCCGTCAGGAAATCAATGAGATGAATCGTAATGAAAACCGTGAAATTCTGCCAGGACTTAGCGAAGGCCGTGAATAGACCAGCTTAAAAGTTGAATTTCTTGTTTTCCTTCCTGTGTGGCTCTCTTTGAAAAGGCAAGGGAAAAAAAAGGTACATTTTGGTCTTTGGAAAACCCATCACAGAGTGTGCGATGTTGCCAACTGGTTAAGTTCATACTAGGTAAAGGCTAGGAGGATTAGGAAGGAGGCTACCAGAGGACAAATCATAAAGGGAGATAAGGTAACACCAACAGATTCCCTTGCTACCTAGTGTGAGTGATAAAGACATCCTAGTACACTGGAAACAGCCCAGGCTCAAAGCCCTTGGAGGTTAATACTTAAGGCCTCCCATAGCATGCTCTGCTTACAGTTACCCTCCTCTGCCCAGCTCTGCTAGAACACAGCATTGTTGCTCTTAAAACTCACCAAACTACTCACCGTTCAAATCAGAACCTACGGAGAGAGGCTGAAGAGAGGGCTCAGGGGATAAGACTGCTTGCTAAGCTAACATCGAGACCTGGGTTTGAATCCCCAACAACCCAGGTAGGCAAAACCAACTGTAGCTGTAATGCTAACACAGAAAGGGCAGAGATGTGTGGATCCTGACACTCACTGGCAAGTTAGTCTAGCCAGGAGGCAAACACTAAGGTTTAATCCAGAGAATCTGAGTAACAGATCCAAGGCAGAAAGCAGTAAAAGAGGGCGTTGGATGGGCTTTTTTTGGTTTTGATGCATACACATGGATGAATTTGCTTAAACATACATAATGAACCATACATACATACATACATCATACATACATACATTCATATGCACACGTGCGCACACACACACACACACACACACACACACACACACACAGAGAGAGAGAGAGAGAGAGAGAGAGAGAGAGAGAGAGGAGAGAGAGAGAGAGGAGAGAGAGAGAAAACACTTAAAAAATATATAGTTAGGGACAAAACACTGAAAAGCATTATTAGTGTTGACATTTAAAATGGCACCCAACCAAAAGGGCTATGGAGTTTTACACATGTCCAATAATGAACCAATAAGAGAATATAACATGGACTGGAAATAATTTGTAGAAATGGGCACCGGAAGAAATCTTGCAGCTTGTAAACTCTTGGAACCAGTAGAAGGAAATGTATCCTACAATTCGATTAAACATTGCTCCAACAGGCATAGGAAACCTCATGGCCTACACACTGAAGGGAGCTACGTGTAGACACTTAACATCTCCCTATGAGTGGTTTCTGTATAGTAAATCAGTTCATTGGTATCTTTTCCTGCCTAGGGTTTCTCACAGGTAGAGTTGCGCATGGCATCTACAGGGTGTTCACATTCCCCGGCAAGTTCACATAGGTACCAGAGATGCTCACACATATTTTCCGTTCACTGAAGTGATTTCCAAGTACAAACATATGCTATAAAAGAACTCGCTGTGTGTCTCAGATGATCCTTAATTTTGAAAAATCAAAGCTTTTTCCAAATTTGATAGAGGGTTTCCGACAGCTCCTTAGTGCTATGAAGATATAAGATGCTGTACTGTGATATTTTTCACCCATCTCCAAAAATACTGTTTACTTCCTGTAAGCAGAGAACTGTGTATTTATTAGTCTAAGTTGCCCAAGAACCACGTTTATCCCCACGTGATGAAGAGCTTTATGGACACTGTGATCTTCCCAAGTCACCCACTGTCATCTCCTCAGGATTTTAATGATTCTGCCTGTTTCAGATCTCAGTTACAGTATCCTACAGCATGTTGGATTATCCTTGCTCTGATGCTGAAAATTTACCTGGCAACTCTCTACCCTTGAAATGCCGTCTCCTCATTCAACTGAAGCTGTACTAAGCTGCTATTTGGGGCCTCGTTTAGTTCAAGTATATAAAATTCTTCAAGCAAAAGCTTTTCAATGTTCTCGTTTAAAAAAAGAAATACAGGCACAGAGTCTTCTCTGTCTAGGAATCTTGCTGATCCCTTGGAAAAGACTTTGCAAGGATCCAGAGTAAACACAAAACAACAGGAACACGCACAAGGTACTTGACCTCCTTTCAGCTCTAACCTAGAAAAACAACCTCCGAGACCGGCATGTGCACAGGCATGTACGCTGTAGATTGTCTTGTAAACATCCCCTTTGTGATTAAATTGATTCCTGAGGAATTGGCGAAGGCAACCGGGACCAAAGGTCATTTTCAAAACTTCCTGTGCCCCTCAAAATGTTTTGTGTGGGTACTACGCCTTGGTTTTATAGCCACTTAAGAAGAAATCCTTGACGTCAAATTAGAAACAGAGCCAAGACGAAAACTGGGGGGTTAATCCCACCATTTCATGGCATCAAATGAAGTAACAGAAAGTGAAGGTTGTATTAAGAGGCTCAGTGCCACGGTGTATTTTGTTTCATTGCCTCCATGCATAAAGCACCAGGAAGCTGTCTTACCCAGGACAGAGGCCGTAGACTGATATATGAGCATATATAGCTATAATACTCCTGAGCATATGTCCAAAAGATGTTCCAATGTATAACAAAGACACATGCTCCACTATGTTCATAGCAGCCTTATTTATAATAGTCAGAAGCTGGAAAGAAACCAGATGCCCTTCAACAGAGGAATGGATCAGAAAATGTGGTACATCTACACAATGGGATATTACTCATCTACCAAAAACAATGACTTTATGAAATTCATAGGCAAATGGATGCAACTGGAAAATATCATCCTGAGTGAGGTAACCCAATTACAGAAAAACACACATGGTATGCACTCATTGATAAGTGGCTATTAGCCTAAATGCTCGAATTACCCTAGATGCACAGAACACATGAAACTCAAGAAGGATGACCAAAATGGGGATGCCTCACTCCTTCTTTAAAAGGGGAACAAGAATACCCTTGGGAGAGAATAGGGAGGCAAAGTTTAGAACAGAGGCAGAAGGAACACCCATTCAGAGCCTGCCCCACATGTGGCCCATACATATACAGCCACCAAACTAGATAAGATGGATTAAACAAAGAAGTGCAGGCTGACAGGAACCGGATGTAGATCTCTCCTGAGAGACACAACCAGAATACAGCAAATACATAGGCGAATGCCAGCAGCAAACCACTGAAATGAGAACAGGACCCACGTTGAAAGAATCAGAGAAAGGACTGAAAGAGCTTGAAGGGGCTTGAGACCCCATATGAACAACAATGCCAAGCAACCAGAGCTTCCAGGGACTAAGCCACTACCCAAAGACCATACATGGACTGACCCTGGGCTCCAACTGCATAGGTAGCAATGAATAGCCTAGCAAGAGCACCAGTGGAAGGGGAAGCCCTTGGTCCTGCCAAGACTGAACCCCCAGTGAATGGGATTGTTGGGGAAAGGGTAGTAATGGGGGGAGGATGGGGAGGGGAACACCCATAGAGAAGGGGAGGGGGAGGTTAGAGGGATGTTGGCCTGGAAACCGGGAAAGGGAATAACAATTGAAATGTAAATAAGAAATACTCAAGTTAATGAAGATGGAGAAAAACAAGAGAATGAGGTTAACCTTCTAGAATGAAAATGAGTCTGTGTATTCCACACACAGAAGCATGATTTCCTAGACTCTATTAGTGACACATCGCCATTCCTTCACAAAATAACACAGAGACTCCTCAACTTAGGATGTGGTTATGTCTTGACAGATCTGTCATAAGATGAAACTATTATAAGGGAAAATTCCCAAATTAATCATATTACCTAAATATATCTAAATTATAAAATGTATTATAGGCTGACCTTTCTTTTTTTAAAATTGGGCAGTGTTTATTTTCCTTTTGATAAATACTTCCTGATGACTGCACATGAGGTAAGGTTGCTGGTAGCTCAGAAGGATCCCAGCGATGGTGTTTTCCCAAAAGTGTGTAGTCTTCGGTAGTGAGTGGAATGACTTGTAAGACGTCACTGTCAAACCAGCAAGACCGCATTTATACACCCATCATTTTCAGGATTGTTGGCAACTTGGGCACACTTTCCCCAAATCACCTTGCCTCTGTGTCCCAAGGCCCAGCTCTCTCACCTTCACTTCAATGACTGTCCCTTTGGTGACCACACCCAGGGTTGTAATAATGGGGAGGATGGATTCTTTTTCACACCAAGTATAGGCAGGCAAAAGGTAGCTTTCAGCTCAGGGTGTGTAACATGGGCATTTTTTGAAACATAAACCCATTGGCCTAATGAACCGTTCCTATTTAGGTGGTTTTCTTGTAAAAACCATCACCAACAAAGCAGACTTTTGTATGATTATTCTCTTCCATGCCTTCTTTTTTCTTTTCCCTGTTTGAATAATTTTCAATTCTTCTGTTTCTCCTTGGGCACGAACTTTGTGTAGAGGGACCTTGCATTTTCCCACCTTTTCTTTTCTGCTTAACCATGTTGGACAGTACTTTTGCTCTCCCCTGCCCTTCTCTGTCCAGCAGGTAGGCAGGGACTGCTCCCTGTGGAGTCTTCTCACCATCCTTCTGCTTGGTGTTTCTCGTCTCATGCACCTTAATAGTCTTCTTCATTTGTATTTTCTTGGCGTGGCGCTGTTTACGATAGAGCTTAGCTTTCAAGCCAATTTTTCTTTGAATGTTCATGGACCTCCCGACCTTCTTTCTTTCTCTTTTTCTCACTGCAGTCCAAACGATATCCATATCGTTTGCGGTGCAATTCAATATATTCATCTTGTGGCATGATGACAACCGTGGGAGCAGCCATCCGCGACCTGCTGGGTTCCAATGTGTGTTTGAAATTTACATTAGCTAAATTATCATTTAAGACAAAACAGTTTTACAAGGAAGTGTTACACAGTTCTTGTGATGAATTGAACACAGTGCCCGGAGTATCTAAGCATCCAATGTTGCTATGGTGGCCTGGCTGACTTCAAGTTGCTACCTCTTGCCATCATCATGAGACAGAACCTAAAGAACCTGTTAGAACCTGGAACTGTGTTTTCTTTTGAATGAATATAATTCTGCCCCCACTCCATTCTAAAGTCAAATATAACAAGTCAAACCAAGGCTTGTCAAAGATAGTTTGCATTTGGGGTTGGGAATTTGGCTCAGTGGTAGAGCGCTTGCCTAGCAAGTGCAAGGCCCTGGGTTCGGTCCCCAGCTCCGAAAAAAAAGATAGTTTGCATTTTACTGTCCCATGGTAACACATTACAGCCTTCTAGCCCATAGATTTTTTTAAGGAACCATTAGTCTCAATTTGTGCTGCTTGGAAATCAGAGATCCACAGAGTTTGGATCCTAAGTTTTATATAACTATCCTAACTCTAAAAACCAAAGAACAATGTCAACAACAAAAGCTACTTCCTTCTGAAGCCTAAAGTAGAGAAGGAAAATAAGCTTTAAAAAAAAAAATACATCATGGGCTAGAGAGATGGCTCAGTGGTTAATAGCACTGGCTGCTTTTCCAAAAACCCTGGGTTCAATTCTTAGCACCAACAGGCAGCTCATAACTTACTGCCACCCCAGTTCTATGGTATCGGGAACCCTAATACACCATACAAGCAGACAGAACCCCAACGTACATAAAAATGTGTCTTTTATAGTGGGCACTAAAATTACCAATGCCCTGACCTTATTATGTTATTGTCCACAAATGCTAGTACTCTGATCAGCAAAACAACCAAGCTATTTTTGTGTCGCCTCATGGCTCACACACGATACTGTCTAAGGTAAGGTGTGGTTTAAAGAAAACTCCAGATGAAAGTGCCACCAGAATTCCAGAGGCAAGGACTTTGATGTGGGGTTATGTTTCGTTTGGCAGAACTGTCTCTTTGTACTATACTGGCTTGACTCAGTCCAGATGTTAGAACCTGGAGACAAGCAGAAAACGGTGTTATTAATTAATAGTATTTGTACCTTATCATTCTCAGTTTGACGAGTGACATGTATTCTTGAGGTAAGAGAGATGCTGCGGTTTGAACATGGAATGTCCCCCACAGGCTTCTGTATTTGAACGTTTGTTCTTCATCCAGTGATGCTATTTGGGAAGATGGTGGAACCTTTAGGAGGTGGAGCCTTGCTGGAGGAAGTCAGTCACTAAAGGGAGGGAAGGCTTTGAGGTAGCTTGCCTGGCCTCACTTCCTGTTCATTCTCTCTGTTTCCAGAGGTAACGCAATATGATGGTCTGGCCTCGTGCCTCTGTCACTATGCCTTCCCAGAAATGATGGACTGTGTCCCTCTGTAACTGTAATCCAAAGTAAATACTTCCTCCCTTAAGTGGCTTCTGTCAGGGTATTTTAACCCAGCAACAAGAAATGAAACTAATACGGGGGTCTCAACCTGAATAAAATGCAGTCATAAACTGTAGATCTGTATCTTCTGGTTGCTAAGTCAGGGAACTACTCTCCAGGCAACAGAATACTTTACAGCGGTGATTTTGGTAATTATCTCTAACAATGAGTATTCCCACATCAAACCTATTAGCTCACAAAAGACAATAATATTTCCTATCATGAATCCTTCGGTCTTTCTCTTTAGATGACTATTAATAATAAACCTTCTTGTGATGTATTTACATGTTCTGTCACGAGAATTTTTTAATGGCAAGCTTATTTCATGATAAGAAAAGAAAAGGTAGGCTTACTCTCTCTGTTCTCCATTCTTCCTAATAGATATGAAGTATTGCAGTCATGAAGGTAAAAGAAAACCAGGTTATGGAGAAAACCCACAAGCAAACAACCATCTGGTGGTATTAATCCCGGCTGTATTCTTATGTAGTATTTGCTAAGGGCTGAGCTGAATGCTATGTCCTTTCAGTGCCGTACCTTGTTTAACCCTAACTTTGTGAGTCAACACAGAACCATCACTCCCATGTTACAAATAAAAACAGGAGGCTGGGGTTGATCTAGAGGTCGCAGAGTCTGTGAGAGTTCATGTTCTCTCCATCACTGGCTTCCCTCCCAGGTACCACCTTCTGCATGTGACACTTAGGACTGACTAGAATGATCTTCATACGAGAAATTTCCTCCTGAATTGTAATTGATAACTCTTTGGTTCTACAGGGAGAAGTACGCATGTTAAAATCATCCATTGGAGGAAAGCTATTGTCTCAAATACTACAATGACCTTGAAAGGAAATAAAACCCAAAGTGCTTTATGCTTCTCTTTAGGTCTCCTCTATATTAGAGGTGGACCAACGTACGGTCTGTGAGATCCTTTCTTCCTTGAGTTCCTACATTCAGTTAAAGACCTTTTCTTCATTTGAGTGTTGGGATCAAGGTTAGGCTGCTGTGAAAGTGATTAGCACAGTCATTTGAGAAAAGGCCAAGCAGTCTTGAGCCAGACACTCTGACTAGAAGTCAGGAGGGCACTACATACACTTCCTGGAGTTACACTGAGCACTTGACACAGATATTCATCTGGAAGCTCCTGGATCCTCTGAAAGCCCAAACCACAGTATAGCTGTGGAAAGTGGAAGGTACCAAGTGGCTCTACTGAGTTATCCTAAGAGGATTTTCACTGGCACTACATTGAGCAAATTGAAATCCAAGAACTGGAAAAGATCTCAGGAAAAAAGAAGAGTAAGAAGGATAGGAAGAGTAAGACCATCTTCAGTCCATAGGTGTACAGCAGTTGTTCCAGCCCCTATGCTCCAGTTGAATGCTTAGCCATCCTTTAGAGCGACTCCTTCAACTCTTTGCTTTCATTCAGACAATAGCTATTATGGATGTTAAAAATCAAAATGTTCTAAGATATGTTTCTTTTTACCACTATGTTAATGGGTAAGAATGTATTCAAAGGGATGTTTCAGATTTATGTGCCTGCATACAAGTATACCAAATATAATCATTCATTTAATAAGTTGACATTACTGAAAAATGTGTAAGGGCACATAGCCAATAGGAATTTATAGTACCATAGGAATTAATCATCATGGGAAGACTTTTCTAAATGTGGAATAAAAATTAAAGTCTGTGCCACTCCTATATCCTAACAGAAAGAAAGGAAGGGTAGAAAGAAGGGTGGAGGATAAAGCTTGAGAAGGACAGTGAAAGAGAGGAGGGAGAAGGGAACAAATAGAAACAAGCAATGTCACCTTGAATGTGGCACTTTACACATTTAACAATGACAGGACAAAGTCGAAGCAATTATTTGATTTAGTAACTTAGTAAATATTTAGTAAAAGAGATAGTACTTTAATCATCATTAGTTACAGTGGTTTGAAGTCCACACCTCAAGTTTGGTTTTAAGAAATACAAATGACTCTCCAGAATGTCACAGTTCCTTAACGCGTCTTAAAAACAAGTTTTAAATGGTTTGCAAAGTCTGCCTCTGCAATACAGTGCTCAAAAGCATCACATGGAAGGTCAGAAAGCCAAAGGTAGAACTTGTCTGAGTTACTATTAAGCAGGGGTAATCATGTTCCACACTGTATGCTTTTCAATTTTCTCCTCTACTTCCTTGTAGGACTTGGGCACATGATGTCCCAGGAAGATGATTTCCACGCATCTTAAGAGCAGTAAAAATCTTACAGTGAAGAAAGATCCTGGGGGAACCAGCGAGGTAAAAACACCCACAGCTCCAAGCTCACAGCAAACAAATGCAACCGTAGGAACTGGCAGCTGCCAAGGAAAATTCCTTTGCAAAACCATCTGATGTGACTCATTTCCACAGGACAAACCTGAGTCCTTTCTGTTGCACCTCTCAAGCACTGGGAGGATCTGCACCCCCAGAGTCCAGAACCGACAAGGCTCCTGAAGCCCAAAGGGTCTTTAGCTCCTCTTACTCTTACTTAATTCCAGGTTGCCAAGGTTTGGCTGCTGCCAACTAGATTAAAACATCATTCATAAAGGGGTAGTGGGTAGAACAGACTTGTTGTGGTATGAAAGTATTCAGACAAAATGGGGTTATAATGGGTCTCTTACACGTGGACTGGTTGCTATTGACTTATTATAAGCGTATAGAGCCTGAAAGAACGAGATTTCCCAGGTAACGGACTAGAAGGCCACACATCTTCAGTAAGATCCTCTTTCTAGGCCAACTATAGGTTTCTGTAAAATGTATTTCACGGTCCTCTGAGGACACTGAAGATTACAAAACCTGAGTAGTCATAGGTATATCTTGCTTATTCCATAACAGGGTGAATTTCTCAAGTCTCTGTCTCCAACTTAGCCCTCTTGGTCTCTACTTATGCCCCCTTCCCTCTTCATAAGGAAATGGAAACTGAAGGAGACATTCAGTGTGGGTTCTCAAAATAAAGGTGAAGGTGAATTAATATATGTCTTGGTTACCCTTCATTTGATTTATGACCATGTCCATAACAAAGAACACAGGGCTTACTATTTTACACCTGTCCTTCTTCGGAAACTAAGCGACCACAATGAGGCATGAAATGCACCTTCACGTAGACACCATTTATACTACGTGACTTTGAAACAAACAGATGCAAGTCTATTTGCTAAGGAAGACCTATTTGCCTTTAACTCTTTTGGAGCCTGCTCTAACGTCCTCAATGGCCTTGTTCCGCACATCCCTTGTCTACTTTGACCTGTGTACCTTTGAAGAGGCAATCTATGTTTCCTAGTCTGTAGTAGATTCTCAGGAATAGTTCAACAGTAGAACATCTACAGACATAAGATCTGTATTTGATCCCTAACATTGCAAAACAAATAAGCAACACAACGAGCAAAGACAAATGACCTTTTCCCTCCTCTATGGATTAATAATACTCTGTTGATTCTTTTCTTTATCTCTTAAATTCAGGTGACATTCATTGCTGGTGCACCTTCGTCCTATTCCACCCAGAATCAATTTTTTGAAGCCATGTCTTGAAGCTCAGGAAACAACAGAATGGAACATAGAACAATTGTGGCAACTAGAGGCCTGCCAACATTTTATTTTATTATTGTTTTCACCTAAAACTAAATTTTCTTTAGGATCCAGGCAGATACAATTCAAATGAAGTTTCCCACACCACCTATAAATTGTATTGGATTTTATAAATTGAATTAGATATTCTGAACACTCAAAGCTTTGGTCCTGGTTTAGTAGGTGATGGTAGTGGTGATGATGGGGCGAGTATTGCAGAATTGAGAGAACTTCCGGGAAAAGAGGAGAGCTCACGGATCCAGTTTCAGAGACACCCTATAAACGGGATTCCCATGGACAAAAGACCGGCTGCTCCTGGGGAAGGAACTGACTTCCTGAGAGTCAGTTGACAAGAGAAACTGGTTGAAAAGGCAATCAATCTTTATTTTGCTTAGGTTGCATGTAAGAGCTGACTCTTTTCAGGTGTCTCCAGGAGGAGTAGATTGGGGGATAACGGGAAACTGGATTTTCAATTCTTTAAGATTGCAACAGAAAATATTATGAGTGAATTTTAAGGAAGATCTACAGAACTGCCAAAAGGCTACAGGAGATGTGTGGAGGAGTTTAGTCTTTGCAGAAATGTAGTAAAATGTCACGAATATGTCAGTAATTCTCCTAATAAATGAAGAAATCTTTGCCAGAGTACAGAGGACCATCTAATGCATGAGCTACCTAATGATGTGCCTAGTTACATAAGAAAAGAGTCTCCCAGGGACTAAGCCACTACCCAAAGACTATACATGGACTGACCCTGGGCTCCAACTGCATAGGTAGCAATGAATAGCTTAGTAAGGGCAAGGTGGAAGGGGAAGCCCTTGGTCCTGCCAAGACTGAACCCCCAGTGAATGGGATTGTTGGGGGGACGGGGGTAATTGGGGAAGGATGGGGAGGGGAACACCCAAAGGGGGGGAGGGGGAGGGGTTAGGGGGATATTGGCCTGGAAACCAGGAAAGGGAATAACATTTGAAATGTAAATAAGAAATACCCAATTTAATAAAGATGGAGAGAAAAAAGGAAAGAAAAGAGTCTCTCTGTCCCTCTGTCTTGGTCTGACTGTTTATCTCTGTCTCAGTCTCTCTCTCTCTCTCTCTCTCTCTCTCTCTCTCTCTCTCTCTCTCTCTCTCACACACACACACACACACACACACACACACATTCAGAGACAAAGGGGAGGGATAGAGACACAGAGAGCACAAATCATTGATCTTAACACATATGATGCAAAGATCCTTTTTGAAAATATAGAAAGCTTTTAGTGATTTCAAACAATTCTGTTTCATTTTACAGCTTTCACTGTATATTTATCATTACCTATATGTGTATATGCTCATGTGCATATCATGTGGAGATCAGAAAGACAATTTGTGGAAGTCTATTGTCTTCCTCACTTTTACCCGAGTGCCGGGGCCACACTCTTAAAGAAATGCTTACTTTCCCTGTCCTGACAGCTCAAAGGACATGCTATTAAACCAACCAAACCCTAGTGACTTCTACTTAAACCCATAGACTAGGCCGTCTCTCAAACTTCACCAGAGAAACACTTTTCCACAGTGATTGTGATTAACATAGAATGCACAGCTAATCAACGAACAGAGAATAAGAGACTGAAGACAGAGCTTAGACATAGGTGGGGCATCTAGCGTATAGTCTCTCCTCCCGAGGCCAGGGATCATTGCAGAAGAGCGGGCAGAAAGACTCTAAGAGGCAGACGTGGTAGATGATTATAAACAACAACAAAACAACAACAACAACAACAGCAACAGCAACAGCAACAAAATCAACAGTGTATTCCAGACACAACATGGTTGAATGAATGAACTTTGAGAGCAGTGCAACAAAACCACACAAAATACCAGCACGGAAGCCCAGAAAGCAGAGCATCGCTTGAGTAATTTTAAATGATCTGATTCTCATGGCTTCATACAGTCACATGGGTGCTTTGTAATATCATTAAATTCTGCATTGGACAATAAGAATACAAAATTAAGGACTCGGATCCAAAGTCTTGGAATGTCAGAATATTATTAAATACACTATAAAGAAATAACCTTACGCTTCTAGAGTGATTTGTCTCTGCCTTTATAAGATAAAGAAAATTTTAGTTTTGATAGTCTGAGCCTGTAAAAAAAAGGTACCCTCCAATCCTGAGCAAAGTGTAAGAGAAATCCATGCCACTTCGATCCATCAGAGAAGTAAGATTGCGGGGAAAACGACTGTCCCCTACAGTCTGCTGGTGAAGACACAGAGACAAAGCCTACCAGGAGTGGAAGCGAAGAAAGAGCTGACCCCGAGGAGGGAAATATAAGCTGTGGTAGATGAGTTGGTAGAGGCTGAATGAGAAAAGCTTCAAGGATATCAAGTCACAGGTAGGTAGAGCATGGGCGAGATTGACTTCTAGGATCCCCCTGGTTCTATTGTGATACTGGGAAGAAGAACTAAAGGATGTTTCTGGGAGAGGTACTTGGATTCTGAGTGAGGTTGACTCTATGTACCAAGGCTCAACTTCATGATGACTCAAGTATATAGATTTACATTCATTCTGCTTTTTACCTGCTTGTAGACACTACACACATCTCATGTTCATAAGAGACGTGAGATAACCAGTACTTATTAAACACAGTCGTTTTGATAATTCATTTCCCCAAGTGATAAGGTAATGATGTATGGGTTCTAGGCATATCTAACATTGAAGGCGTAGATGTGTTCAGTGCATTTTTTATTTCAGTGATAAATTCAACTTATGATGGGTTTGTGAGTGTATAACCCAAATATGAATTGAAAAATACCGTGAACTAGAGAACTCTGCTCTTAGCTCGGTTTGCCTTGTGAAAAAACTAGAAATGACACAGGGCTAAGTCCCAGCAAACCCAGTCTAAGTTGACAATGTCATTAAGTTAAAAGTCCAGTTAGTGCACGTAATCCATCTATCCTAATCGGTCACAGTTTCATCGGTAGCCTAACAAACAGGGAGAAACATGAATGCCTGATTCCAGCCCCTACTGCCCATTCTGTCACATCTAAGGGGGTGGGGGAGACAGAAGAGAATATGAGAATTATAGTTCAGAAGCACAATCTTACTAAAATATCAAATACTTAGGATGACAGAATTCTCAGCTCCTCCCCACAATATCTGACTTCTGCATTTCTAAAGATTAATTTAAAACATTTCTTTTTACACAGTATAGAATTCCCACCTACCAAGCCAAAGCTACAGAATGCATCGAAATAAAAATTCAAATGCATTGTTAACAAAAGAAAAATACCACTGCTGAGCGGGCATCAGAACCTGACTTCAATATTGCAGACAGGTTGGCACTACCAGGACACAAATTTAGACCATCCACCGTTCACATGGTGTGGGCTCCAAAGAATAAAGTGAACAACGGTTGAACCAGGCTGCAATTTGTTCTGGTATGGAAATTCTAGGAAAATACCAAAAGAAAATGCTGCAGATCAAAGCCAGTGTGATAAAGAATTAAAGATAATTTGATGGGCTGAATGATGAATTAAAGGTGGCAGAGGGAATAATCCCTGAATTCAGTGATCTGTTGTTAGAAAAATCAAAAATGAAAATAAAAATAGCAACGGGAAGAAAAAAACCAACTATCTAAGAACTATATAACAACTATAGAAAGTATAACATATGCTAGACGGGAATGGGATAAGAAAAGAAATGAACAGAGGAAGCATTTGAAACAGTGGAGAGAGAATTCCCCATAAATTAGACACTAATTCATAGATGTGCTCATCTTATCCCAGGCCAGGGACAGAGCACTATGGGTAAGGAGACTTGTTCTCCAAGCACAGGGACCTGAGGTTGAATCCTCAGTACCTATGTAAAGAGCCAAGCTGTACCTTTGCATGCCTGTAACCTCAGCGGTTTCGGTGGAGTTACAGGGACAGATCCCAGGAGCTAGTTGGTCAGCTAACCTGGCTGAAATGGGAACTTCAGGTTTCGTGTGAGACATGATCTCGAAGCAATAAAGTGGTGGGGGGGTAGAGGATGCTATCCAACATCCTGCTGTGGCCTCTACACACACACACACAGGCAAACAAATATTCATGCAACACTCCCCACACACATGCATACACACACACACACACACACACACACACACACAGAGAGAGAGAGAGAGAGAGAGAGAGAGAGAGAGACAGAGACAGAGACAGAGACAGAGACAGACAGAGAGACGGTGAGAAATACACACAGAGAGAGATAGACAAGAGAGAGAGAGAGAGAGACACCATATTCCTTTTCCTGGAAGAAAATTAGACTCTGAACCTTATCCCTGATTCAAAGGTGTTCTGTAAGGCATGGAGGAGGGCACTGAATCAATGCTTGTTCTCATCTCAAACCCATAATTCTTTGTGTTACTCAAACAAATCATTTCCTGTTTCCAATTCTTCATTTTCATTTCTTCAGAATGACTAAGATCCCAAACCATCTTAAAATTATATATCCCAGTTTTAAATAAGTTATTGTAGGAAAGGAATAATCAGAAAGAATCCTTATTAATATTCATCTTAAAGATAGTATTGCAGGCAGTACAATTCCAGCAGAAATTGCTAGATAAGAGCCTAGACAATTAATTCAATACAGTGGCTACAGAAAGATGTCTCCTCCAATTTGACTGTAAATTGTTTCACTTGTCGAAATATTGGAATCTTCTTGCCTGGGCTCCTCCTTTGAGATTCCTTCCTTGTCTCTGAAGTTGAACAAACTGTTTTTACCGCAGTCTCTCTTCCTTACCTCCCTTTATCACAACACCAGTCTAAAGTTCCATTCAGAGGGCCTCTTATGAGTCAGTCAAACTCAGAAATCAATACTATAAAGACACACTTTTAAAGAAATGTTCTTCTGTCTTATTAATCCATGTGGTCACCAAGGAGATGTGGAGAAGACTCACGGGAGACGGAAGCATTTAAAGAAAAGCTTAACAAATCCTGTGCTTTCCTCAGTGGCTCAGCCTGGAGACTCCTACCTATCTGGCCTCCTCAGACTGTGTAAAGAGTCTCCCAGTCATGATGGCCAGTTCCCTGTGGGCTTCCTGCTTGTTCAGAAGGTGACAAAGGTGAACTTTCTGGTATTCAGACTCACAGACCACACTTTGTATACCCCTGTTCTTTGCCATGTTTCTGTCGTTTTACAACCCCAGAAAACTCTTATCCACCTTCCTGTATTTCTCCTCTGGAAGGTTTATCCCCACGTCACAGGGCCAATCATGTGCAGACCATTGGTGTTTATATATAAAATCAGATACAATGCAATGCAATTACTAGATTTTCAAAGTTTGGCTCTTATAGACAAGAACATCTGTGATAAGTGTCATGTATTAGTCTTTCTCTACATAGCTTATAGAACTAGAATGAGTGATTGCCACATAGATGGTCCACATGAACTCTGTGTGTGTGTGTGTGTGTGTGCACGCGTGTGCACGCATGCGCGCGCGCTGTGTATTATGTACATATGTATATTTGGGAACAGGACCTGTCTCTGGATCACTGGATAATCTGCAACTAACTCACTAGGGACAGAAAGTTGTTCCTAAACACAGAGTGATTCTCCTGCCTCAGTTCACTTGATGCTGAGACTACACCTGAGCCCTTACACGTGGGAATCATTGGAATTACTGAACACATCTAAGTGGTGATCATTTGTCCTTAACTCCCAACCTTGCCAACTCTCAGCCAACATTTTGCTCCATGTTTTTTAAAGTTTCTAGAACCCTAAAGGCATTCAAAACTAGATAGCATGTCTCATTCTTTGACAGGTTATATTTTCCTTTTTTGGAAAGAAATAAGCAGATAAAAGAAAATGGAGTGGAGTAAAAGGTAAGAATGGAAAAAGTGAAAGAAGCAGGAGAGAAAAATTTTGGTAAGGAAGACTCTTGAGATAAGATGGTCAGGGGCACAAATAGAAAAAAATATGAACGATATGGCAAAGGCCAATGACCGCTCTCTAACCCATCAGTGTTGAAGTATTTTTATGTAGGGTTTCTGCCCCACTCTTTCCTGTTTAGCTCCCAAGTAAAGATGTCAGAATTTACTAACAAGCTGGGCAGGTTCTGAGACTGTTATAACCCAGCTAGGCTACTAATAACCAGATAAAGGTCCTATTATTTGACAACTGAGTCCTGCTCTGTTTTATGTGCACCCTCAATTCAAGCTTCTTTTACCACATGCTCATAGTCCATCTCATGGCCCATCTTGCCTCATGGCAGCCTTCTCCCCAATCCTTCCCTTCATGGTCCCTACACATCTCAAGTTACACCTCCCACGCTCCCCTGCCCAACTACAGGATCTAGTCTTTTATTGCCCAATCAGAGATTACTGGGAAGCATTTTTGGGGGGGGACTCAAACTTTTTTCCATTTTTATTAACTTGGTTATTTCTTATTTGCATTTCCTTTTTTTCTTCCATTTTTATTAAATTGGGTATTTCTTATTTAAATTTCAAATGCTATTCCCTTTCCTGGTTTCCAGGCATCAGCCCCCTCCCCTTCTATATGGCTGTTCCCCTCCCCATCCACTCCCCATAACTGCCCCCCCAACAATCCCGTATACTAGGGGTCCAGCCTTGGAAGGACCAAGGGCTTCCCCTTCCACTGGTGCCCCAACTAGGCTATTCGCTGCTACCAATGAATTTGGAGCCCAGGGTCAGTCTATGTATAGCCTTTGGGTAGTGGCTTAGTCCCTGGAAGCTCTGGTTCCTTGGCATTGTTGTTCATATGGGGTCTCGAGCCCCTTCAAGCTCTTCCAGTCCTTTCTCTGATTCCTCTAATGGAGGTCCCATTATAGCACATTGGTGAATACAGTGTCCATGTTCAGACAGCAACGTGATCTTGGGACACAGAACTCAGCATCTGAGTACACAGTGCACAAGACCAACGCCAGCATCACTGTAGGTTTATGTCATCTTAACACAACCAGAGACACTCAGTGACTGTCAACTGAGAAAATGCCCTACCAGTCTGGCCTGTGGGTAGCAAGCAAGCATGAGATGAGTTTTCTTGATAAATGATAGGCTTGGAAGGAGTCAGGTCACTGCGGGTGGTGCCACTCCTGAGCTGGTGGCCCTAAGTGCTATATGAAGTCAGGTTGAACAAGGCAGAAAACTACTCCTGCATGGCCTCTGACCCAGTCCCAACTTCCAGATTCCTCTTTTGAGTCCCCACCCTGACATCCCTGGATGCTAGGCTGTGAGCAGTGAGAGGACATAAACACTCGCTTCCCCAAGTTGCTTCTAGTCACCGTGACTTATCACAGCAGTAGACAGAGAAGAAGCTCACATTAATTAGAGCAATGCAAGTGAGCTGTGTTATTCTTCCCATATCACACAGTCATAAAAACATGTGATCTTAAACCTTTACAGTTTAACATGCATGCTTTAGAAAATAAGTATCCAACTGGAGAGATGGCTCAGTGGTTAAGAGCACTGACAGCTCTTCCAAAGGTCCTGAGTTCAATTCCCAGCAACCACATGGTGGTTCATAACCATCTGTAATAGGAAGTTCTCTTCTGATGTGTCTGAACACAATTGCAGTGTACTAACATATAAATACAATAAATACATCTTTAAAAATAATAATAAGTATTAAATACAGTTGGAGAAGGAGAAAATGGTAAAAGAACTAATGACAAATGACTAGTGTTAAAAGCGTTTTCATATACACACATGAACACACACACACATGCACACACACACATGCACACACACATGCACACACACACACATACACACACACTACACTAAACTACACTACACACATTCATACTCTGCGATACTTTGATATACTTTTGAGGCACTTAAAGCCAGTCCACAAAATTTGTGAAGGATTTTGTTTGTCCATTCATTTATTTTGCTTTCTACAGAACCATACTTGGAACTAGTAAGATCTTGAAGAAAGACCTTGGCCAAACTGCCTTCTAAGTGGCACAATTTACATTATTTTGTGTCAAGGAATCAGAGTCCTTTAAATGTATTTATAGCTTTTGGCCTAGACATTCCACTCCTAGGAATATACTCTGGGGTCAACTTGAAGGTGTAAAATCTCAGCCAGAGAAGGGTTTATTGCAAATGTCTCATTAGATTAGAAAAATTGTTTGAGTAATCGGACAGTCCATCAGTAAGAAAAGGGATGAGCTGAGGAATTTCATATGATGCTGCAGCCCTGGGCTCTGTCCATTGGACTGCAGACAAAAGTTCAGCCCTCGGTATGCTTCTAATTTTTCTGACTTCTGTGAATAGATGCTTCTCAGAATTTAGTTGTTCTCTTGCTTACATGCATTCCTGGTGACCTACAAGGTGCAAGAACCAAGCAGAGGGACTGCTCAGGCCTCATGTGGGCTACATGCCCATGGTATTATTAATTATTTATGGCATTTATTAATTATTTGCCACTGATCAGGAAAGTCTGTTGACTCCTTCTACCTCCCATCAATCCTGTTGTGTAGATTGGATGCTGTGGTTAATCAATGTTGAATGGCAAGGTCAAGTGTGAAATCTGTAATCTTGAGTGGGGAAAACAGATATGGATTCAGATCTGGTCTGCAAGCAAACTCACTCACTAATAATAGCACTTACAACAACAGGACCACAAAAATGATGACATCTTATTTCATAATAAATCAGTTTGAAGTGGAGTGATTCTCTGATATTCCTTTAGACCCGTTTAAACCAAAACTATCATTCTTTGCCACTTAATTCTTTCCTAGGCCCAGTAATTCCTACAATGTGCATCATATCTTTCTGCCTTTATACAAACAGTTCTGCACAAACATTCATCTGTGATAATTTATGAAGCCAGAGTCTCCAAACATCCCAGAGGCCACGGTCAGTGATGATGTCATCCTTCTTAACCTTAAAGGGCACCTCCACCCCCCTTCCCTTGCCGACTTCCTGAGCCAGTGGCCATACTTTTCAAAGAGTATCACAGTCTGAAATTGGCTGTCTGACCTATTGGGTAACTGATGCCTGGAAAATTAGGTCACTGTACTAGAATGTCTGCTTTTCGGGTTTTAAGAAACTACAGAGAAGGGTAGAGATCACTCCAGCCCAGCCAGCTTTGAAAACAAGCAGTGCCTGTCTAAGTCACCAGGAAGGAGCGTGATAGCCTTGAACTCTGTACTATCTTTTCCCTGTTGTTTTGCTGCTTCAGAAATCACTGGCACCTGATAGTGGTTTCAACGCTCACACAATGGGAAGGGCAGGTCCTGAGTCAGGTTTCTGTGAGATAGGAAAACATGGCTGACAGAACCTTGGGGGCTGGCAAAGTATGCAAATATATGTAGTCCAGCACCTTAAGAGATACAATTGTCAATAATGATTTCACCACGCAAATTACATGAAACAGAACTTCCAAAATGAGTGTGTCTTTAAAATAATTAGATGAGCTACATTCTACTGTCCCCACTAAGGAACTGCCAGCTTTAACCACCACTTACAGCCAGACCCTTATTGTTGTAAGGCAACAATAGAAAAGAGGGGGTACCTACCTGCATTCCAACTCTAGGGAAGTAGAGAGATTGGCATGAGTTTGAGAGCAGCTGAACTACACAGGGAAACAGGATCTCAGAAATAAATACACCAGTATAAAAAGGAAGCATTTATATCATTTACAGACAGTTCTATTAATGGACTTGGGAACAGAAAGCTCAAAATTCAGTGCAAATTCAGATACTACTTCTGACAGAGAATGTACTGATAATATTTGAAAACACATTCCACGTATTTGTTTGATTGGTATGTCTCAAGCCATCTTTTATTTTTTTTTCTTTTTAATGGCAATGCAGGCAAAATGCATATTTATTTTATATGGTTTGGTTTACCTGTGTCTGTTTATAAATCTCCATCCTAGCTCTCCTTTAAACATACCACACCTTCAATGTGCTACAGATTTTTTGATATATATGGTGAATGTAGACAGTAATATTTCCAGTATTTCTGGAGAGAGAGAGAGAGAGAGAGAGAGAGAGAGAGAGAGAGAGAGAGAGAGGAGGAGGAGGAGGAGGAAGAGACCGAGAGAACTAACAAGTAACTGGGAGGCAGAATGACAGCAGTAAATGAAAGTTAAAAGGAAAGGAGGGGGAAATGTCACCCAGGCGACCTAAAGAGGATGCTGGGAATAAAAGAGGAACGTTTCGGGTAGACCGGGATAAGAAGAGGTCATTTCAGGTAGAGGAAATCCATGCCCTGGAGCTTAGAAGCATGAATAGCTTTGAGTAGCCAAACCCTATGAGGGATGAAACAGAGAGTACAAAGACAGCCTGGAGCTCTATGAACTTCTAATAGCAAAGAGCTCTAAAGTGTGGACAGGGGACAGGATTTATCCTGAGGGTGGTGGAAAGCTAATTAAATGCTTTCCCTAACAGTCGAGAAGCGTGGACCAGGCAAGAGTGGATGGAAACTTCAGAGGGGAATCAGTGACTGAGGTCAGTAGGGTACCATGGCAACAACGGGGAAGGGAATTGTCGATGTCCGAACATAAAGGGATAAGAGGCATGTGTAGAATGCCACCGTACAATAAAACTGTAGTCAGACTCAGGCTCGAGATGCAGCTCAGCGATGAAGTGTTCGCATTGGACCTTCTTTCCTTGCCCGTGACTGGAAAGAAAAAAGGCATTTTTAAAACGGCATTTTAAAATAGGAGTTATGATCCGATTCACGTAGGCAACTCTGAGTCTCCTAGCTGTCAGACTGCAAAAGTAACACTAAACATGTGAAATTAACTCCAACAATTTATCTATTTAGCCTACTATATTAAAAAATCATAATATGAAATTAAAGATTGTTAGGATGGCTCTATTCTTTTTGATAAGCCTGTGTGATTTTCCTACCCATCTGAATGTTGGATCACTGTTTTTTTAGTGTCCAATTGCCACGCGGATTAATGTGAAGACTTATAAAATAGAATCTGTGGTCAGTTGGATAAATGATGGAAGAACAATAGCTATCCCATATGGGATACACTGAGTATGCTAACTGGATAACTGATTAAATGGATGGATGAGCAGGTGGGTAGATGGGTGCATGGGTGGATGGATCGATGGATAGACAGGTAAGTAGGTGTACAGATGGGTCAGTAAGTGGATGAATGGGTAGACAGGTTGGTAAGTGAATGGTTGGGCGGGTGGCAGGGTGCATGAATAGGAAGAGGTGTGGGTGGGTGGGTAGATAGGTGGAGGATACGTGTAGCACGCATAATGAAATCATTCAATAAAAAATTTTGATTAGAAAAGAAGCTTGGGAATGACCACAGTTCGGTGACGGACAGGTGATACCGATTGAGAAGACATGTAAAACAAGAAAACTCAGAAGAAAAGGGAGTTACTTAGGTTGGTAATTCAGAAGGGTATCAGGCTAAGGAAGTCAGAGTGAGGTAGAAAAAAAGAACAAAAGGACAAAAGAAAAGAATCCAAACACAAGAGAAATGTGTTAGTCATCTTCCCATCATTGTGTGGCAAGTATCTAGGGCAACTCCCAGGACCTACGTTTATAGCAAAGAAGCAGGGACAATTCCTGTAAGATACTCCTCACTGTATTAAATGAGCGCTTTAGTTTCTGAACCCAATGATTTCCCTTGTCAAGAAGAAAGTAAATCTTTCAAGAAATTCTCCTCCCTCACCCTACAGTCATTTCTTAGTCACAAAATTATTTAGTAGAATGGGATAAAGGCAAAAGGGAAGGAAGGGAAGACATCCAGCCATGTGGATACTGTAAGCTGCACGTTGTTTATCTGACCTTACTTCCTGCTATGTTTGTCCCTTTATTCTGTATTTACTGAGATTCCCGTACACCTACTTTGTCTTGTCTGCAGTCCCTCATGCACAGTCCTCAAGAAGTGTTCCCTTGGCTCAAGTTCCGTTTCAACTTAGAAATTTTCTTGCACTTTCAGAACCCATATCACTTCTAAGAACACAGCTAAGACCAACTCCTCTCATAGACCAGTAGGACCACAGGAGGTTTGTCTAGATACAACACACTCCTGGTTCACTTTTATTTCTGATCACACAAATAGGGGGGATTAGTGGGTGCGAAGCCAATTACTTAGGGGGTTCTAACTCCCCAATTCCTAAGTTTGCTTCAAAACATAAGTTTGGTCATTTCCAACTCTCAATCCTTAGTTCTATAGGAATCCTAGATACAGTGACCATTGGCACGCCTACGGTTATGGTATAAAATGTTCAAATGCAGATTCTTGAGAGAGTCGTGAACTCAAAAGCTCTTTACTATAACCTACAGTGCCTACCTCTTGGGTTTGTAAGTGTCTTGACTTCCACAGTAACAAGTTAACAAGTTAAAACCAGCCTTGGGATCAATAGTCTTTCTGAGAGAGAAAGGAAGCCTATGAATTCAACTAAAAGAGTATGAGATAGCGTCAAGGTGAGTACATAGGAAAATTTCACTCCTGAATACAGTAATTATCCACCTATAGAAGGCACCAAAGATGGCATTGTAGTACAAATTCAACAAAATAGAATATCCTTTAAGACCTATTACATCAAAAGCAAAACATAGAGTATATACAATAATATGAACAGAAATGGGTGTTGTGTACTTCTAAAGTATATGCCTATACATTAAAATCATATAAAGTGATCAGCTCCGGTTGCTGAATTCACAACTCTTCCTTTTCCACACTCTATTCCTTTAGCTATCTCCACAACTATTCTGTTTTTATAGTTTTATGTAGTGAAACATGTATCTTTGTGATAAGAATACCCTCAGATATTTTTTTCATGGCTATGGAGACTCAGAATACAATGGCCCTTAACCAGAAGACTCAAGGAGAAAGAAGAAGGTGCTTATGATGGTAAAAATGCCTTCACATTTATAACTGAAAAGACAGACCTGAGAGAGAAGAGAAGCCTGGAGATATGATACGGTGGAGGGTAAAGGTTAAAATATTGTAACGTCTAGGAACAAGATTGCCGTGGTCTTCAAAAGACACATCTCTGTCTTTAGGGAGAAAGATGTATGGGCAGGTACAAGCATTTGCAGAAGAGCGGCAACAAGGCCTTGAAGAGGATGGGAAAGGGATGTGAACCTGCATCTTCCTGGATGCAGAGGCTAGCCTTTGCAGAAGATGTGAGACAGGGGGATCACTATAGATGCTGGGAGACTAGAGAATCTGTAGGAGACAAGCGGCATGCTGCTGTGACACTGACATGAGCAGTGCGCTTTTCCAAGGTAGTTTTCTTTGACTATGCACAGGAATGTGGAAAGGGGCATAGGAGACACATTAAACCTGCATGTTTTCGGTGTCCACATAGGCAAGAGGAGGGGTAGGGAATGGATAGAGGGAAGGAGGGGAGAGAGAGAAAGAGAGCATTACATTTACCTCAGTGCCTCATCACCTCCCTTAACAGCCAAATAGTGTACATGAAACCTTTGAAAAGGAGCGCCTAGAAGCACAAGAGCATTTACATCTCCCTTTTTAATCACTGAGGTCAAATCTCTCTAGAGTCATCTAAGGGACCCATGAATAACTAGGCCCCTTTTGTACACGATTGTCTCTGGACAGCACATGCTATTCAAAGAAAACAGCCATCCTCTCTAGGAATTTCGGACCTTGGAGAGGTCTATAAAATAGTAATTGCGGTGCACTGGCTTCCCATTGTTCACAGTATAAAGGAAATCCTTCAGGTCTGGCTTTGACCTTCCTAATCACAGTGAGCAATGCCTTCCTCTGCAGGGGATGCTCTCGGGGCTTCCCCAGTGCTTTCCTGTAGCCTGTGAGGTGACCTGTACACTCTCATTCTCCCTCAGAGATCCTGTCTTTCTGACGGGGATTCCAGCTCCATCTTTCTAGATAGGACGGTGAAACTGAGAGGCTGCCTAATTCTTTAGGTTATCCACTTCTCTCTTCTTAAATCTTAAAGGCGCTGGGAAGCCAGCTCTAGTCAAAGGCAATTTATACGCCCAGCATCTTCTGTCGTTATCCAGGGAAAGCGGCTGCAGGCTTCAACCCGTACAGAGGCCTTGATGTCACAGAAATGCTTTCCAGATAGAAAGGGAAGAATGAGGCTCAGATCCACCAGACTTTATTTCGTCTCATCCATGCCATGCCCTTTAAGACACAGATGGCATAGACCATTCTTCTGGTCAATGACTTTCCTATTGTAAAGACCCGTCATCGAACTCCATGGTCCGCACTGAGGATGTGACAATTCCATGATGGTAATGTGTCCAGCCTGGATAAATACTGCTGCTTCTCTGTGGCAAAGTCCGGATGCCAGATGATTGGCCACATTTTTTTATTCCTCCTGAATGGCAGAGAGTGCAGCCCGAGTGTTTGCTTATGCAGAACTTCTCTGAAGCGTCCTTCCCTCACCTTCCAGTCCCAACACAGGCCCACTGGTTGGCTGATTGTTATGACCACTATTTCTAGATAGTACTTTTCTTTCCCTTTCCATGTTTACTGGTTTATGTGACATATATATGCATGCATGTATATGCATGTTTGCATCTATGAGGATGCATGTGGGGGCCTGTGGCTGAAGTCAGAAATTACTGAGGCAGGGTTTCCCAGTCAAACCCAGAGTTTGCAGCTATGGCGATACTTGATATCCAGTATGTTCCAGTGATCCCCTATCTCTGCCTGAGAAAGCTTACATTATAGAGAGGCCACCTTGCCCCACACCAGCATTCATGTGACCTCTGGGGACTTGTACTCTTGTCCTCTTGCTTGTGTGGAGAGAATTTTGGCTACTGAGTCATCTCCTCAACCCCTTCTATGAACAATTTAATCTCAGAATTCTCTGCAGCTCCGTTGAAACTATGCCATGTGGACAAGAGTCTGGGGAAGCATAAATTGAGAGGACATTGGCAAGGACACAGAACTCCTAAGCAACTGTAATTAAGGCATAGCTTTCTTGACAACTGTTAAGAATTGGAGGGGATTAAACCTTCCTAACCGCTAAAATGACAACTATGTGATATTTTGAAAATATTTTTCTAAAGTTTAAATTGTATCTGTAAGGGTATTTTAGCTGCTGGTAGCCCACATGTCCTTGGTCTGGTACAAAAAGAGTTAAGAAAAAAATCTCAGATCCCTTAGAGAGAGAATTACAGAGAGAGGTAGGTGCTGGAAATCAAATTTGGATCCTCTACAAGAGCATCCAATGCTCTTGACCTCGAAGAGCTGTCTTCCCAATACCAGGCTATACATGAGTTAATTAGCTCAATTTTTCATCTCCAGGATGTATTTTCAGAACAACATGTACAGAATAAGTATATGCAATTTTACCTGTCAATTAAAAGAAATGAATAAAAAAGGAAGAGAAACAAAACACCAAAGCGCTATTACTCACCCCATTAAGGAGAACTACACTTCTGTAGAGCACCACAGTGTCTGAGGCAACCAATTCTGCAGACCAGACATGACATTAATGTGCATTTGAGTCACACAGAGACAATACTCCTGTTCAGATTGTGCTTGAGAGAGTCTGGCGCGAATCAGGCGATCCTATGCTTCTAACATCGAGTCCATCGCTACACTAAGCAGAACTGGAGTGGTTCAACTACGCAGTTGTATTGTCACATATCTGAGGAACAATTTTTAAACAACTGGCCCAACACAATAACTCTACATACATTTATGACATACCCGTTCTACTGCCTGCCACTGTGTGTGCTCCCTCCCCCCTCTCTCTGTCTCTGATTTTGTCTCTCTATGCCTCAGTCCCTCTCGTTCTCCATGTCTCTGTCTCTCTTTGTGTCTCTGTCTCTTTCTCTTTGTGTATGTGTGTGCTATATGTCTGTGTGTTTGCATATATGTGCACGGAGTCCAGAGAATATCAGGTATCTTTTTTTCACCAGTGTCCAGCTTACTTTGGAGACAGGATCTCTCACTGGCCCGGAGCTCTCTGAATGGCGAAAGTATCTAGTCAGAGATTTGTAGAGACCCTCTTTTCTCTGTCTCCCTAGTGTTGAAATTAAAGATGGATTTCTCTCCTGGGCAGCTTTATTTACCTGGCCTTAGTACTATATATTGCCAGAGGACTTGAATCCCTCTGTTTGCACATGATTAAAGGATACTGAAGCCAAATTCTCTACTTTCCAGGCTCCCCTCATCCTTCTGCACCCCGTTTTGAACACCTGACACATATAAAACACAAGGTTCACATGGATTTTACGTGTCCTTTGGGAAAGAAAGAAGGTAGACCCGAGCTGCAGGCATGGTATGATCCATGATTTTATTGGTCAGAACGCTTTCACGGTGAGAGCAGGTGGCATCCACAGAGACCCAGAACCAAGGCGCCCCCTCCATGCGTCTTTCCCAGACAAAATGTTTTCCATGATGAAACCATATCAGAGAGCCTGTGTGTGCCGCCCTCCCCTCTTCGGTGTTCAAATGGACTTTGTGTGCAATTCAGTGGCTTTTTAATGTTCAGGTGTATGTCTGCCATAGTTACAGTCACAGCTTTCTAAGCATAGTAATAAGACTTCTTGAAGTCTTCTGACTGTTTTCTGTTCCCACCGTTTTGCATATTTGGGGTATTAACCAGACGACGAATCATAGGACACCTGATCCTTGGCAACTGGCTTACTTAACCTAGCCGAACATTGAATTTTCAATGAGTGCAACTGAGTGCATAATATTTCATGTTGTTGCTGTTCATGAAAACATCATGCTTTGTTTATTACTTAGGAGGCGAAATTTTTCACTTTACACTTTTATAAATGAAGCAGCTATAAATATGCTTAGTCATGCTTTTGTGTGGGCACATGATTTATTCCTCTTGGACAAAAGACCATAGTTGAGGATTCTAAGTCCCACGATTCATCTAAACTTTCCACATTGGGACATGATTAATCACTTCCTAACATGGCTATACCATGTGACACTCTCGCTGGCAGCCCTCTGCCACCAGTATTCTGTTTTACTTTGTCCCTGTCCTGTCAAGGTAACCTCTTCCCATAGCTTAAGTTACATTATTACTAGTGAGTTACGGCATACAGGGTCTTTCCTTGGCTACTGACAGAACATCTTTGGTGAGATGTTTCAATTTAGTTAGGGTTTGTTTTGTTTTGTTTTGTTTTGTTTTCATGTAAAATGGTCCTAGTGACTCTTTCTGTTTGTACACCGGATGGCAATGGAAAAGTTACAGACCAACTCTGTAAACAGAAAAGTCCATTGTGAGCACAGCAGTAAATGCATTTTAGGTCATTTCTGTTTCATTTTATAGCAGGCAAGTAAATGGTTTTCCTAACATGAAGGTTTTCCACTAATTAAATTGAATTTCTATCGGCAAGGTCAACTTCGTCAAATTTTAAAAATGTTTCCTAAGCCATCACCCCTCCCCTTCCTCTTCCCCATACTTGTGAACACCACAGAAGGCTATTATAATCTTGAGAACAGATGGGAAAGGTTTCCACAAACGAGAAAGGCAAACCTACTTGCCTGAGGTGAGGTGAGTATACGGGGGTCTCGTGAATTCTGCTAATTGAGATGAGGTGCTTGGGACAGATTAAAAATAGAAAGCGTGGCTCCTAATCTTGTTTGGGAGGAAGGAAAACGTCTTTAGAGTAGGGCTAGCAAAAAGTGCGTCTGTAAGCCAACCTTGTTTTTATTTACCTTTGTAATGCAACCATACGAAATTGTGGAGGATGGAAATCAAAGCATTCACAACCCGTGACTGAGTACGTGTGATGGTACAGTCAAGTTATTAACAGGCTGGGATGTTATAAGGAGGCGATTTCTGTGCTGCTTTCTCTTAACAAAAATATATTTTCAAAAATGAGCAATTCCATCAGTAAAGAAGGAAATCATTTTCTCTTCCTCCAATCCTTCGGTAGATCGTCTCTATTAGAATCTTTCATTTATTCATAAGAAGAGCCTCCGTGGATAACCGCCCTATCTAGAACATTTGTTATTTCTCTGAATCATGCAGAAGATTCCTCGTGTCATTTTTCTGTTACTATAACTGTGGGGGTTTCTTGACTTTCTTATTAGATTTTCTAACCTGACGCTGGTTTCAAGTAACTAGGGAAGACTGACTCAGATCAATTCCTCTCCCTTGACTAGTTGGTGAACCATCAACTCTTTCTGATGGAATGAAGGAAACTTTATGTATACGCTCCTTGGACCAGAGGGAGAGGATGGACCTAATCCTATAGAGAGTTGATGCCCCAGGGAAGAGGGTTGTGGGGCGAGGGCGTTAAGGGAGCTGGGGGTCAGGGGAAAGAGTGGGTATATACGGGGGTGGGAGAGCACCCTCTCAGAGGCAAGGGGGGGGAGATGAGATGAAGAACTCTAAGAAGGGTAACGGGGAAGAGGGTACAACATTTATAATGTAAATAAATAAAATAATTATATGTGGGGATCTGTCTGACTCTTTTGCCTACTCAAGACCCTTGTGCCCTTACAAGGTGACCTCATCCACCTTGATATAAGAGTTTATGTCTAGTCTTTTTTTTTTTTGTATAAACTATTCACTTTGTATCCCTCTCACTGCCCACCTCCATGTCACCCCATCCTGCAATCCTACCCCCCATTCTCCCTTCTCTTTCTCCTCTAATCAGGTGGGGGTCCCTGGGTATCCCACCACCCCGGCACATCAAGTCTCTTCAGGGCCAGGTGCAGCTTCTCCCACTGAGGCCAGACAAGGTAACCCAGCTAGAAGAATGTGTCCCACATAGAGGCAACAGCTTCTGTGATAGTCCTAGCTCTAGTTGTTCAGGACCCACACGAAGACCAAGCTACACATCTGCTACATATGAGCCAGGAGGCCTCGGTCCAGCCCTTGTGTGTTCTTTTGTTGGTGGTTCAGTTTCTTAGAGCCCCAGAGCTCCAGTTTGGTTGACTCTGTTGGTCTTCCTGTGGAGTTCCTATACCCTTTGGGGCCCCCAATCCTTCCTCCTATTCTTTCACAAGAGTCACCGAGCTCCATTCACTGTTTGGCTCTGGGTCTTTGCATCTGTCTGAGTCAGCTACTGGGTGGAGCCTCTCAGAGGACAGCCATGCTACTGTCTGCAAGCATAGCAGAGTATCATTAATAGAGTATCATTAATAGTGTCAGGGATTGGTGCTTGACCATGGCATCGGTCTCAAGTAGGGCTGGTTACTGGTTAGCCATTCCCTCAGTCCCGGTGCCATCCCTTGTAACTGCATTTCTAGTAGACAGAATAAATTTTGAGTCCTGTGGGTAGGTAGGTGTCCCTATTGCTCCATTGGAGTTCCTGCCTGATGGCAGGAGGTGGCCTCTATCTCTAATATCTCTCATGCTGTGGGTCACAGCTAAGGTCACCTTCATTGATTCTTGGATGAGTATTATCCTAGGTCTCTGTCATATCCTAGAGATGCTTGCTACCTCCTCACCTCTGTCAATTGCAGGTTTCCATTTATTTTATGGCCATCTAGCCATCTCTCCTGTTCCTCCCACATCTGATCCTGAACCTCCCCTTCCCCTCCACAGCCTTCTCCCTCCCTCCATCTGCCTCTTAGACTAATTTTTCCCCTTCTAAGTGAGATTCAAGAATCCTTATTTGTATCCTCCTTCTTGTTTAGTTTTTTTGGGTCTGTGAAATATAACATGGTACCTGTATCTTATGGCTAATATCCACATATAAGTAAGCACATACCATGCCTGGCCCTCTGGGACTGGGTTACCTCACTCAAGATAATATTCTCAAGTTCCATCCATTTGCCTGCAAAGTTCATGATGTCTTGGTTTTTAATGGTGAATAGTATTCCATTGTGTAGATGTAGCACATTTTCTTTATCTATTCTTCAGTTGAGGGGCATCTAGAATGTTTCCAGTTTCTGGCTATTATGAATAAAGCTTCTATGAGCATAGTCGAGCATGTGTCTTGGGAGAGGGTAGAGCATCTTTTGGGTGTATGCCCAGGAGTGGCATAGCTGGATCTTGAGGTAAAACTATTGCCAGTTTTCTGAAAAGATGTCAAATTAATTTCCAATGTGGTCGTAAAGCTTACACTCCCACCAGCAATGGACGAACGCTCTACTTGTTCCACGTCCTCACCAGCATGTGCTCTCTCTTGAGTTTTGACCTTAGCCATTCTGATGGGTGTAAGACAGAACCTCAGAGTTGTTTTGATTTGCAGTTCCCTGATGACTAAGAACTTTGAACTTCTTGGCCATTGAAGAGGATTGTAACTTGTTATGCATGTTTGGTTGATATTCCTGGGAGGCCTGCTCTTTTCAGAAGGGAAATGGAAGAGTGGTGGGTCTGGGGAATGCAGGGTACTGGGAGGAGTGAGGGAGGGAAGACTGCAGTTGGGATGGATTACTGCATGAGAGAAGAATGAATTAAAAGAAAAGCAATCTTAAAATTGTTTGGTTTGTGGAGACTTTCAAAGTGGTCTCACATAATGAAATTTTAAGATAATTTTAATTCCCTTAAATCATTTTCAGCTATTGTAACTGTAACCAAAAATGGAAGACTCACAGCTAGCTGCTAAGCTTGTGTGTGATTGTCCCTCCAATAACCAGCCCATCCCTCAGCTGTACTCAGTGAGAGTATTTGTTGACCAAGTTATGGAAATGGCCGTTAAATTAAGATGGGTTATTCTGGAAATTGTAAAATATAGTACATGTTTCCCTAGTACACCAATATCTTAAAAAATAAATGACGAAGGGAAATTACAAAATGAAAAGCGCTATATCCCACAGAAAATATATTGAATGAAGTCTTTTCTATGTGTCATTCAGCTACCCACATTATGGGCTAATTTTTTATTGGACAGATTGGACAAAGTCCTGCACCTCTTCCTTTGCCAACCTCGTTTCTGCAGACTCAGTGGACAACAACAGAGATGTGGTGATTCATTACACTTGTTATACTGTGCAGGCTGGAAAGAAAACAGTGAGCGAGTAGTAGTTAGCATTTTTACTGTGTCTTCCAAGAGCCATATCCTGTCTCTATGTAATCCTACCCTGAATCAATTGCTACTACACTTACTAGTAGATTGTAAAACATTATAGATTATTCTCTCCATTGCCAAATAATCAGTAGTAATTACTGATGCATGCTTCTCTTTCATACATAATATATGTATGTATACAAAGCCTATAACCCCTTTGAACTTAATTTCCTGAAGCTCAGATTGCCAAATGAGCCATTCCAAAGACCCATTTATGAAATTCAGAGTTTTGTTACATTAGCATGCAGAAGGAGAGGTGACTAACTCTTAAAGCAAATAAATTTCGATGTTAATTTGGTCTTGGATTCAATTTGCCTTCCTTTATAAGCCTGGCCCTGCTCTCTAATTATATAATTGGGCTAGTGTTAAGGGGACTATAATTGATGTCAGGAAAAGAAGGAGAAAAATATGATAGACTGATCAAGCCTGGCTTGAGGTTTTACATTTGTTCTTTTAATCTCCAACTTGGATAATGACACAGTCTGAGAAGGCCCCATACATACATGTCATGTTTAGATAACATAAATGATAGGCTTCCCTGTGTCTAATACTCTCAGGGTCATTACTTCAAATATAACATGTACTTTTCAATACAATGCTGGTAGTTATTGTACCAATTTACAGACTGAGACTGGCTGAATTCACTAGCTGGAAAAAATTACATGAAGAAAGCTGAGGGTTAAACTTTTATCTGATTCTAAATGCTATATACTTTTGAGATATATCTTTTGGTCTGCTGTTAGCAGAACAGTTTCGAGTCTTATGATTAATCGGTGAGAAGCCAGGGCGCACAGCTGTAATTCTAGCATTCAAAAAGCTGGGGTGGAAGGAACATTGCACATCCCAGGTCCAGGTCAATGAAGAAAGACCCTGTCTCAACACACACACACACACACACACACACACACACACACACACACACACACACAACGTGGTCAATATTGTCTCCTCTTTACTATGATTTGCACTTACAAATATAATATTTCTCTTACGTAAAAATAGAGACAGAATTCTTAAGGATGTGTCACGCCACTATGAGTCCCACCTCCTTAATAAGAAAAAAAAATTGAAACTTTAAATCTAAGAAGAGATGAGACTTCATATTTCCATGTCCCCCAAACAACTTGCCTTACCCATGTAGTTTCCCTGTTTAGATCAGAATAGCATTTTCCTATGGCAATACATAAACAAAAGTTGACAAGCAAGTACTCAGGAAAACAGCATGAATGGGTGAACACTGAACTTCAGACGTGGCATCAAAGGTGTTGAATTTCCAGATGGGCTCACTTCTACTCTATAAGTAGAAGACTCCTTCCATGTACTACTTTGATCCCTGAGTTTGGACCACAAGAACCAAGAAAGCCCAGAGCAATCTGGATCTCCTGAACAGATGATGTCTTTTCTATGTTTTAGAGTTCCTTGTTCTAACTAATTACTTAAGGTATTGTTCTGTCGCTGTCCCCAAAGAGAGCAAAGATCCAAGCACAAAGGTTGGAAGCAGCTTGAACTTCATCAGGTTAGTAACAAAAGACTGAACCCAGCCTGTAGCTTTGGGTATAAGGAAAGTGTACCCACTTAAAACCCAGGTACAATGATGAAGTGTCCATGTCACCATCTGAGTAACGAGCCATACAGATGAAAGTTTGGCAGAGTAGGAGAAGCACTGCATGGAGTTAGGACATGCACATGGCATTGTACACAAACCTGTGGACTAAAACACAGAGGTCTTGTCAAAGTCAGTTAAAACACATGACCTGGTCTCATGTCTTTCCTTCACCTGCCACATCCTCTCTGCATCTGAGCAACCTGCCTTCCCTTGAAAGATGATCTGCTTTAAAACTGTAGGATTTTATTTTATTTTATATTTGCATTTTCTTTTTATTCTGTATTCCTCTACATTTGTTTGTGGTGTGTGCATGTGAATGTGGGTTCTATTATAGAACGGAACATGGACCTCCCGGAGCTGGAGTTTAGAGGCCGTTGTGACCATTCAGGATGGGCACTGAGGACCACACTCTTGGCCTCTGCAAGAGTCGTCCATGCTTTCAACCATGAGCCACGTGTCCAGCCAGAAAGAAGATACTCTTAGAATGAACACGTCTGTTTAGAAAAGACAACTCTCATTCAACTCATCCTCAGAACAGTGTCTATGACCATTCATTTAAAATAGAAGTGCAGGCTGGGAAGGAGTTGTTGAGAAAGTGTTTGCCTCATAGAGCATTAGGACCTGAGTTCAGTTTCCAGGATTCATTAAAATGTTGGGTGTGGTGGCATGCGCTTCTTATTACTAAGAAGGCATGGACAAGAGGTTCAGTGGCCATCCAACTTAAAGTACTTGTGAAGGTCCAGGCCAATGAGAGTCCTTATCTAAAAGAATCAAGGTGTGTGTTTCCTGAGGAACAACACTTGAGGCTGACCTCTGACTTTCACGTGCCTCTCTCTCTCTCTCTCTCTCTCTCTCTCTCTCTCTCTCTCACACACACACACACACACACACACACACACTGGATGTGCTGACTCGTGAAGGTAACCTTCTTGCTCAGGTTACAGGTTGAGGTTGAGGAAGAATGACATTGAGTTCGAGGCCATCCGTCACTACCTAGTGAGATTAGACTCAAAAAATATACACAAAAAGCAAGGTCTAGAGTAATGGCTCAATGCCTGCTCTTCCAGAGGACTCAGGTTTGATTGACAGAGCCAGTACGGCAGCTCACAGCACCATGTCTCTCCAGATATGATGCTCTCTCCTTTCTGCACTGAACACATGTGGCACACAGACATACATATAAGCAAAACACAGACTAAGTAATAAAATACAAAAAATAATAGCAAAATACAATATAGTAAAAATTCTTATCATCGTTGCCAGTTAACATTTTCTACTGAATTTTATAATGATCGAATTTACATATTTATGTTATATAAGATGTTTACTTGTTGATTTGCTTATCTCTACCCACATTCATACCCTTAATGTGCCACAGTAATAAAAGAATATTATATATTCATTTTCCTTCCCTGGAGATCAAGATTTCCTTTATGGTAGACAGAGTAAAAAAAAAATTTGTTGACTGAATGAATAAATAATTATCCATCTCATTATTTCAGGCTCGAGGCTAAAAAAAATTAGTGTTCATGTCAGGATCATGAAGTCATGTGCTCTAAAACCTATAAGCAACGTGTGTTGTAAGCTTTCCTTGAAAGCAGTTGAAGGGAGGCAGGTAAGTAGAAGGGCATGCCGTAACTTAGCACTGGTCTTAGAGCCCTGGTGCAAAACTAACATTGTGTCTCTGTGTCTAAGGCTTTCCTGTGTGGTCACCAGCTTCTATGTTATCAGCTCATAGAAGCCGCCACCTTTTCCTTTGAGTCACTTCCTGTGGGCTGCACACTTGATTACGGTAATTAAGAAACACGTCTCCTTCCCTCTCTGAAATAAGGTGTGAAATAAAAAAGGGGGGGTGTTAGTATAGTGAGAACATTTCTCCAAGTGAAACCAATTTCCCCTTTTAAGTCTCACCTATTATGATCTCACAGAGGCGTCTATTTTCAGTCCATTTCTTCCTCCTGAGGAAGGACAAAGTCACAGAACTAAAATAACCAAGAAAGTCACCACAACCCCCTCCCTTACTTATCCTTACCAATCAAAATCTCTAACCCCATTAAAACTAACTCCAAACAGCAACCTGCATGGTCTACTTTCTTTGTGAAGCCTGGTCAGTGCACACCCTTGGTTGCATTTTATTAATAGCAGACCCTATAAATGGATTTCCCAAAGCGCTTACTCTTTTTGTGTGAGATTATAGTATTCTGAGAATTTATATGTTGTGTTATTGTTCATTTATATAATATTAAGTGTCACTTTTTATACATTCTTTTTTGCTCTAAGCATCATCCCATGTGGCTTGAGATTTTGTTCTGTGTAGGGCATTGTGTGCTCTCAAAATTTAATAGCAATATACTGCATTTTTGAGAGACTCTGAATAAAATCACTACTTCAGGTCTGACTGGACAGTCATATAGTTTCCTACTTCAAAGGGACCCAACACAATAGGTTGGGACCATTCAAGTATATAATTTAGATGGAGAGAAAGGATAAACATGATGGTGGTGGTTAAAAGCCAGTGAGTGACCCAGACGGCTTGGCATGTAAAAGTAGGGAGAAGACACCACTGTAGCTACGTTATCTTGGTCGTTATCTCAACTGTCGGTGGAGGGGAAACCTTTGACCCTTTGATGCTATTGGGTCATGATGGTATAAGTCAAAAATCCCTCTAGCTACTGTATCTACAGAACATCTTTATCTTGGTGTATCTTGCATTGGGCATGTGGGCGATGCTACTTAAACAGTAGACACATGTGTCACACATTTATTGTATAAGGTTGGGTATGGGAGGATTCGTTGTTCTCATCTTTTGTGGCTCATCAATAAAGTGTCTATAAATGGGATACTACAGCAGTCTGATCTTTGGGCTTATTTATAATGATACTTGCTTTCCTCATACGAGGACAGTTACTTACACAAGCATGGTTTAACCTTATTTTGTAGGGTGATGGTAGGGAGTGTATTCTGCATATTAAATGAGACCAAGGATGTGAAATATTATTCCCTATATTCAAAATATCCTATTATTATTATAGACTAATCCTATAAGATTCAGGCTAGGCATACCAGTTATCACCCAAGCCCAGGCAGACTACAGATCAATTGAGGGTGCTGTTAATTTATATGTATGAACTTTAGTATTAATACCTGACTACCAGCAGAACAGGATTATGCTGAAATGGAGTAGAAGTGGGGCACTGCCTTCTGCTATAAGGTTAAAGGAACATCAGCTGTGCCCTGCCTGTCCCCTTTGGAAGATGGACTCCAGAAATACCAGTCAGCCTGTTTAATCAGGTACCCAAGCTTAACTATTGAGAGGGGAAAGGATGAAGCATAGATGTGGAGCCTGCAATCTCTCACTGTAATATGGGGGTTCTCGTGCCATTAATGGGGAATGTTCAGAGACAGTGGCACCTGGCAGAAAGAAACGACTGTGCAGAGGTGAAGACACCGGGCATTTAGTCACAAAAATCTACTTGCGAACATGCATACCCTCGATCTACTCATGAACATGTGTACCCCAACCTACTCATGAACACGTGTACTCCCAACCTACTCATGAACACGTGTACCCCCAACCTACTCATGAACACGTGTACCCCCAACCTACTCATGAACATGTGTACCCCCAACCTACTCGTGAACATGTGTACCCCCAACCTACTCATGAACATGTGTACCCCAACCTACTCGTGAACATGTGTACCCCCAACCTACTAGTGAACATATGTATCCCCAACCTACTCGTGAACAGGTGTACCCTTGAGTCCATGAGAGGCACAGCCGCTCTATCCCCTTATGCATTAGCTCGCTCTCCAATTCAGAGCTGAAAGTCAGCATAGACCTCTAAGCTCGTGTGTTCCTGGTTGTAGGTTCAGCCACAAACTCTAGCTAGAGTTATGTGCAATGTAAAACCCCTTAGTCTACGAGGGCAGTCACTTTCTCTTAGTCACTTCAGCATAAACGCCTAGCTTACTTACTGAGACTGCACTGATGACACAAAAGAATTGTCTTAAAATAATCAAAATAATCTCATGACTTTTCTGAAAGTAGCCAATGGTTTAGTAACCCAAGCCCTTTCTTTCTAATCTCTCTCTCTCTCTCTCTCTCTCTCTCTCTCTCTCTCTCTCTCTCTCTCTCTCACACACACACACACACATACACACACCCCCCAATAAATACAACCTATAATCAATAAAGAGGCTCGGCTCGTTTAAGTATTCACTCACTGCTCTTTGACAGAAAGTACTCATTGCTTTTGCTTTCGAAACTTTTGTCACATTATTTAGACGTGGCAGCTGAAGTATTGAAATAAACAAATATCCATTTGGAAGGTTACAGATGGTGAGTATTAATTGCTGCATATATTAACTTGCGAGCTTTGTAATTACAGTTAATGGATTTCCTAATTGCTTTAGGCTGCGGGGAACGGGAGGGAAATGTAAAGGAAGCCAGAGAGCCAAGTACGGTAAATATTTGTTGGATGGAGTTGTACAAAGCTCTCATTAAAGTTTTCTAATTTAGGAGAACATGAGAGGAGAGCGCATGGTCCCTGCAGAATGCAGGTGCTGTAACCAGAAAGCAAGAGGTGCAGCCTTCCACCACAGCTCAGTTGGAATAGTAAGAATTAGAACTTCCGTCTACTAACCTGGGTTATGAAACAGTTACTGATAATGACCAGAAAAAAGCATGAAGGAAGCTAGGACAGTGTTCCTCCTGCCTCCCTCCCCCTCCCCTCCCCCTCCCCCTGCCCCTCCCTCCCCCTCCCTCCCCTCCCCCCTCCCCTCCCCTCTCCGTTTCCCCAACCCTCTGTATGTATGTGGCTCTGTTCTGTCTCTCTGTATATCTGTCTCTATCTTTCTATTTGTCTCTGTCTCTCTATCTCTGTCTCTGTCTCTCTCTCTCTCTCGTGTGTGTGTGTGTGTGTCTGTCTGTCTGTCTGTCTGTACATGCGTGTGTATGAACATGAATGTGGAAGACAAAGACAACCTCGGGTGTCCTTGTTCAGGCACTATCTACCTATATTTTTCTCTCTCTCTTTTTTTTATTGTTAAATTTTTATTTGATCACTTTGGAGTAGACTATATAAGCATCACTGTAACAGATTCACAGAAATGGATTCATGATAATCAAAAACAACAGCAGGAATATTGGTCTATTATCACCCGAATGGTTTCTTAAATGTAACACTGGGTGTGAGACAGGTCTCTAACGAGCCTGCAACTCACAACTCACGGGCAGTGCAGGCTGACTAGGCAGCAAGATGCGTAGTTCTGCCTGTGGCTTCCCCCTCAGCTGCTGCCTTTACACATAGTAGTCGCTGCTCGCAGGTAACTACATGGATTCCAGGTGTGAGGTAAGCTCTCCTGCTCATTAGACAAACATTTTAACAACAACCATCTCCTTACACTCTGTTTCCTTTTACTTAAGTAAAAGGCAACAATGTTACCGAGCTCAGGGTTTGGGCTTGAACCACTTTTAAGACACATCCTGCTTACTCGCTTACTCGAATAACAGTCTGAGAGACTCACTCAGCTTAGCCTCTGACCGGCTGCTAAAGATGAGGGGCGCAGCAGCTGCAACCCGTGATCCAAGGTTAGTAGTGACTGGAATTCTTTCCATTATGTATCATGTCCCGAGTTGGGGGACTGGGTGGGGCTGAACTATAAGACAATGTTGCCTTGGCACCAAGGGTGGGAAAGTAGGATGTGATGAACATTTGGTACCTCTTGTTCCTTCCCAACCATTGAAGTTACATAAATAGGCATTTTCTTTTAAGAGACTGGTGTTAAAAATGACTAGCCCACGAGGGTGGGTTAAGGAGTGGAAAGATTGATTCCCTCACAGATGTTAATTCTGGTTAACTTAAACTCTATTTGGAACAAGAGCTTAATAAGCATGTCCTGACAGCATGTACTCCTAGGCCATAACTAATAGTGATGGTATTTAACTAGCCCGCCTGTTTTCAATCTATTAAGTAAGAGGCTATTGAAGCACCCAGGCGTGGTGCCTCCTGCCTGCATTCTAAGCTCTTCAGAATCTGAGGGCAGGAGGGTCACTGTAAAGTCAAGAGCAATCTGGGATGTACAATGAGTTCTAGCTTAGCCTGGCTCTAGAGTGAGACCCTTCATCACATCCTCACACGAAAACCCAACAATAACGGTCAAAAGAAAGTCCGTGGTGTGGTGGTTAGAGGACTGGAGATTAAAATGGCAACCCTTGGAGCCTTGCTGGGCTCCACACGGTTCCTTGGGGAGCCCTGTTTCTTTTGTTCAGCCTGGGCATTTGTGCCTATAAACTATGAGGTGGCTTTTGTTTCAGTGTGACTCTGGATGATCTGTACCCTTGCATTTATTTCTGATGTGAACAGCAAGTCGTTCCCATATGTTTATTGTATTTGTCTATTGTCACAGGCTGTGACATCCAGGAGTAGGAATTGTATGCATTTTCATCCTGGATTTATTATTGTCCACGGAGAACATAGAAGTCACTCTGAATTTGTTCCACTGAATGGAGCAAAAGAATAATGAAGCATGCTATCTATGTATGTGGCTTCTGATTTGTGCATATATGCCACTATTTTTAAAAGGTGCATTTTCAACAATTTCATCACCTTTGGGTTTGTCTAGCTACTGACTCCGAAACAAGGAGATGGGTTTAAAGCCATTTAGTTGGAATGTGTACCAGGAACCGGGAGGAAAATCACATTGAGACAGGGAAAGAGATGTGGCAGTGAGCACTGCAGTGTGGGTAGCTGCAGATGAACCCACTTGGAAAGGAATAGCAGCGATAAGAAGATAAGAAGAGTAAGGAGCATATACATTTGTGTAGTCAGGAATCGGGAGGAAGGTGTTCACTGATGTCTTTTCATTGCTTAGGAGATGAAAAGCCAGAGGAACCCAGGAAGTCAAAACCCCATCAGATAAGGAGGCGAGTGTACCACAGCTTTGTGATAGGCCATCATATACTGCTATTACCAACCCATAACATGACTTGTCTTTCTTGTCCATGCATTGCTCTGAAACATGGTTGTATCAGGTACTTTTCCTAAAATTCGGTTTCTTGGTTTTCTGAGGTTTATCCCTCCTAGGCCTCTAAGTTCCCTGAAGGCAGACAGCATGTCTTACCACAGCCCCTCACACTGATGCTCACAGAATGGCTGACAGAGATACCTAAGGGTTGCCTGGCGACACGAATCAGAATAGTGTGCATGAAGCCTTATTGGCTAGTGTAAACCCTATTTGTCTGTTTTGTGTGGCTGTGACACAATTTCTGAGGCAAGTTTTCATAAGGGAAAGACAGTAGTGGACTCACAGTTTTAGGAGGTGAAAGTCCAACATTTTTTTGGCCGCTACTGAGACATAATGACAGATGACATCATGCTAAGGGCATGAATGGAAAGAAGAAATCTCAATGTAAGACAGGATGCGGGAGAACAAATTGGAAATTCAGCTCTGCCACCAAAACATGCTGACATACACATAGAGCTTCAGTACAGGAAATATGGCAATTATCGCTATTTAGGAGAAGCTTTCCCTGGGATCAGACATTGAAGCTTTATATAAAAGTATGCAATATTCTAAGATTATATCACCTGCTGGTGGCAAAGATAGAATTGTAATGAGCATTCGAATGATCAGAGACTGCAGCTTCTGGACTTAAAAAGTAGGTCACCACACTTCTTATTCATCAGAATGCTTCAAATGTGGAAGATAATGGTGTCTTTAGGAGAGTGTAGACCCCTACTGCCTTCCTCACATTGAGGAGATAGACCAAGCAAACTTGGCCATTTGCTTCCTACCTGGGACTTATTGTTCAAGTGGGGAGTCTTTACTGACTATGCAGGGCCAACAGACTTATGGATACAAAAGTTTTATCTGTAGGGATGGCAGGGTCTAAATGCATCAAACATTGGCTGGGAATTGGGAGGGGTAGCAACACAGGATGGGGACCATTCTTGGTCTCTTTCAAGGTCATCTCCCTGCAAGTGAATGTTTATTTTGGATGATTTGTCTAGTTTTGAATAGTAGAGGGTTTGTTATATTGTTTTGTTTTGCTCTGACACAAGAAATATAACTTGATTTATCCCCTTGGTTCTATTTTTATTCTTTGCAACTCCAGGCAAACAAAGCATATATTATAGAAAAAAAAGGACAACTGAAATCAATAAAATGCCGCAGATAAAAAATGTTTGCATCTTGTCTAGATGCTACACAGGACAATGGGAGACGAGAGAATGCAATCCATCAACATGCCTGAAGTGGGTACTTGCCTTCCCGTGAAACAAGTTACTTCTGTGGTTCAGTTTTTGGAGTGAATCTAAATCAAATACTATGCTATGCTGAACTTGTAACTCCATCCTGAGAGATTCCTTATCTAACTAGGCTAACGAAACTTGAAGAGACAAGTTGCATTTGGAGAAACAGCTTGAATGCACATTGATATTCAACAGTCTGGGGAAAAATCAGATACTTAGCTCAGAAAATACAGTAGCTTGGATCAGGCCCAGTGCTGCAAAGCCCCTTCCCTCCCCCAGCATTGCAGACCGTTCTGGGAACTCGTGCAGACAGAGAAAACAGGGGAGGCGTTTGAGTGTTCCTTTTCTATCTTTGCTCATCCGGGGAAACTTTTCTTCCGTGCTCTCGAAATTTATGCTGATTAAGCTGTGTTACCCATAAAATCGGATTTGCCATACCCTCTACACGGTGTGAGATAATAGAAGTGTCAGACAATTGTAGAACTCCCAAGTACTAAGCTACTCTCTTACAAGGATTCTCAACATCTCTGCACAGTGTTCTAAGAGCCCTTTATACGTCACGAAATAATGCAGACACACGGGAGGGAGCAGAGACAGAGGGAATAGCCAACCAATAATCAGCCCAACTTGAGACCCATCCCATGGGCAAGTACCAATCCCTAACACTATTAATGGTACTCTGCTATGCTTGCAGACAGGAGTGTATCGTCGTCTGAGAGGCTCCACCCAGCAACTGACTCAGACACCCACAGCCAAACATGATGGAGCCTCGGAACTCTTTTTTTTTTTTTTTTTTGGAGCTGGGGACCGAACCCAGGGCCTTTCGCTTCCTAGGCAAGCTCTCTACCACTGAGCTAAATCCCCAACCCCGAGCCTCGGAACTCTTACAGAAGAATAGGAGGAAGGATTGTGGGCCCCAAGGGGATAGGAACTCCACAGGAAAACCAACAGAGTCAACTAACCTGGACCCTTGGGGCTCTCAGAGTCTGAACCACCAACCAAAGAATATACATGGACTGGTCCTAGCCCTCCCACATATGTAGCAGATATGTAACTTGATCTTCATGTGGGCCCTGAACAACTGGAGAGGGAGGTTATCCCAAAAGCTGTTGCCTGCACGTGGGATATGTTCTTCTATCTAGGCTGGCTTGTCTGGCCTCAAAGGGAGAGGAAGTGCCTAGCCTTGGAGAGACTTGAAGTACCAGGGTGGGAGGGATACCCAGGGGGCCCCACGCTCTCAGAGGAGAAAGGAAGAAAGAAGGATTGTGGGAAGTGGTGACCAGGAGGGAGGCAGTGAGCAGGATGTAAAGTGAATAAGTAAATAAGTAATAAATATATAAATAAATAAATAAAAATTTTAAATCTCATATAGAGCATACTAAGTGTAGTATTGTAGGCGTATTGCTTTTGTCTTAGAAATTGGAAATTCAATCCAGAGATACAGTTCCAAAGCAGGTACTTAAACGACTACCTTTTGGCCAGTTTGAAAGAGTCAGATAGACGAAGCTGGAAGTCCCAAGAGATTTCCTTAGCCGGTCATTCGGAGTCCAGTGGAGGCTAAGGACAGTGTTCCTAGAAAACTGCGTATTCCTGACAAAAACTACATGCTGTCTATTCCTGGGAATCGTTACGTAGAATAGCTGTTTTCTGATTGACTCTGAAGTGTTTAGGCTTTTAATGCATTGCATAAGACCTTTTGTCATCTGAGGACACCGTTTCTACTGGATAGGTTCACTGCTTTGTGGTCCTGCACTTTCTATACGTGTTTGAACACTTGGACTCCAGTTTCTGATGTCGTTTGACAAGGTTGTGTAGCCCTTAGGAGATGGGGCCTCGTGGGAGGAGTTAGGTCACTCAGGGAGGAGCTTGAGGTTTTATAACCTACCAACACTTTGTTTTCCCACTTCTACGTAACCGTACGCATGACGTCATGCCTTCTCCGGCATGACGGACTATATGGCTTGGAACTGTAAACCAAACAAACCCTCCCTCAAGTTGCCCATCATCATATATTTTTACCATAGCAACAGGGAGAGAAAATAAGGATGAGTTGTAGCTTCGGTTGATTCTGATGTCCCTGGGAAGTCCATTCGTCTCTGTTTGAGTCATTTATTAACATTAGGCAAGGCCGCCTCGATCGGAAAAAGCAATTCCGATTGCCATCACATTATATATACCTACATAACTCCCATCAAAATTCAAATGTGATGTGAGACAAGAAATAACCAGGAAAGCCAAAAGCTGAGGCTTCACAGATAACCCGCTCTCCTTACTATGGTCGTTTTGTTCAGTCACAGCGTAAAATCAGCTGTAGGAGCTTCACGTTCGTTTTCTCATTGCTCGGTGAAGCCTGAACACCCCTCAAATACAAAGTTGCTCGATTTGGCTTTGGAAACAGATATGAAGTAATTAGAACAATGGGGATAAAACAAGACCTCCTTGTGTTTCCTCGTAGGTCTCGGGGACCTCTGGTTGTGATTTGAAGAGTCCCACAGGATCTGAGAGGAAAGAGAAGTCGTTTATAGAAAATTATTCTTCTGGGGGTGGTTATCAGGAAGACACGTTATCAAAAAGCTGAGTCAGGAACCATCAAGTTCCAGGACTGGAGATTCAGATTCATGTTGCAAGGGGGATGACTGTTATCTGCTGTAACTGCAGGGTCAGCGCGCAGTGACTTCGAACCAGCCTACGGCGATGACTTTCCACTCGAATCATAATTAAATTGCTAAGCGTTTAATTTTGAAACTTGATGGGTAAAACTGATGAGGGGGAACTAACCCAAAGCGTGGCTAAAGTCGAGATGGATCATGAACATCTCCTGTCCCGCGGCGAGCACGTCTGTCAATCAGTCACAGGGGATTAGGATCACATGGCCCCAGAACTTAGAGCTGGTAGAGACTCAAGAGGCTGGGCGGAGGGTTTAGAACTCATTCAGTATTCAGAGACAAGGAAAATGTCCTATCTGTCAATGGAGCTGCTGTCGAGCCTGGCTGGGAAGTTACTACTGCATCAAGTGAAGGGACGAAGGCAGCTTTATAAAAGAGAATTAATTATACTGTGATTCATAGTCCCTGGCTGTACTATAAATACTTTTATGGAAGTGTTTTTCTTTTCCTTCCCCCCATTTTTTTTTCCTTTCCACAAAGGGTGAGTGGAACAGTGTTGCTTCCAGGAATCATAATTGCATTTAAAAATCGTAGAATGGGAGAGTTTAAGGGATCTTCAGTAGGTCAAAGAGACTTAACCGGAATTTCACAGGTGCGGAGCCCTCAGGCCCCCTAGAGTCAGGGAAGCTCTGGGGGTCATGAAGTTAGATCACCTGGCAAGCGGAAAACCCGATCGCTGAATGGAGGGCCGAGTGCATTCCAACACACCTTGTCATTTTCCAGTGTGGGAGCGCCCTGGACAGAGCTCTGTTTCCTACAATTACAGCTCAGACCCGGAGGCCTGCGGAACTGGAGAACCAGGAGAATTCTGCCGCCCAAAGTTCACTGGCATTTCTGACCATTGCTTTAATGAGAAGGTATTTTTAGCTCTTCTCGCCCCATGAGCATTCCTCCAGCTCTCTCAAACTCAGCACTGCCAGGTTCAAGCTTAAGGCTACAATAACTTTGAGTACTTTGTTATAACTTAAGAAAGTCATTTTGATAATCCTCTAGAGAATGCCTTTGATGCACACGGCACTCCACCCTGCATTTTGAGCGGATAGGTACAGATGAAATGGAATCCCTAAGTACCTTACAGGATACGTTAGCTCGGAGCCTGATAGGCATCATGGTATAAAAGGCTCCCGGGAAGCCAGGAACAGAAAGCAGTATCATCAGCCCCTGTTAAGCATCTGACAGGTTTAGATCGTTAAGTACGGCTTGAACACCTTCTAGCTGTGGATAAAAATGAATGGCAAGCTTAAATGTGCTGTGCTTCAAAGTCTTCCGGAATGTGGGCTGAATAGCACTTGCTCCGGAGGGTGATCCTGAAGGTCAAATCAAGAATGTGTGCGAGCGCCTGGTAAAATGCATGGATTGGTTGTTATAAGAATTATTTGTATCCGTCTAGAATACAAAATCAACTAGTCCAGACGACAGACCAGAGTGCACCTAGTAGTTCAGAGACTATGGGGGAAGGAAGGGTTAGGAAGAGAAGTTGTCATCTGTGCGTTATGCCTAAGGCATCAATAGATACAGATCTGAAAGATCAGAATAGAACCAAACTCAGAAATCCAGCACGTAGCCAGGACTAATCAGGATTTCTGAAACGTCCAGATCCGAGAAGAGAGACAGAAAGAAATGGGGCTAGAACCTCCAACTGTTGAGTGTTTTGTGGGTGGGGAGAGGATCCTTCCGTGTGTTTTAAGACTGAGCTGTGGCTTTGTTATAGAGTGCTTTCGCAGCATGTGTGAAAGCTCTGGGTTTAATCTTCAACACCAATGTATGTGTATGTATATTAATGTACTAGTGTTTTCCTGTTAGAGATATCTACTCGCATCCCAATTATGTGATATCCCCATCGTATATACTAAGGTGGCAACACCTTGGCCCTTTGTTACTCATCTCTATCCATTAGGGTTCTAATTCGAGACATTGTGGGGTTTACCCAGTGTTTCCTGAGTTATGCCTCGAGCATCACAAAAGCTAAGGATGTGGCTCAATGGTAGAATGCTCCCCTAGACCGAGAAGCCCAAGTCTGAACTCTAGGGCTACTAAAAACAAAAGTCTTGTGTTGTGGTTTGCCCTGGAGTTATCGGGATTTTGATGCTAATTCCACTGCCCCAAGGACTGCTGCCTAGTTACTCAGGACTCAGGTGACTTCACCAGAACCTTCTCCCCATTGAATTTGTAAAATACAGGTGAGGGGCAGGTACAGGATAGAAGGAGACCTGTCATTGGAGGAGAAGGAAGGATGGGTGGGAGAGAAGTTTGAAGGAAGAGGAGGAGACAGGAGGGAGAGAGGAGGGGGAGAAGCTGTGGCGGGACAATATGGCAGGTGACGTTAAGATTCCACCCTGTACCTTTACAGGTTGTTACAAATGTTCTTAAGAGATGGATGGTACTGGGCTTTGTATGTTTAGGTGGGCAATTATATCTTATCAATTGGGTCAAAGACCATTGTGTTGTGTGTTCTTTTATGTGACGGTTTGAGTGTAGGAAAGTGTGCGGCGGCAGGAGACACTGGGCCACCATGGAGTTGGGATGTGTTTCTGCCAAGATATCTAGCAGACATCTTAGGGCACTGCGGTGACGGACCTAGGGAGGTAAAAGATCATTTTTTAAATTTTTTTATATTTTACAACAACAATCGTGCTTAAAATCAGCCATGAGCTACCGAAAGGTAAGAACACTTCTTGCTCTTACAGAGGACCAGGTTCGGTTAAAAAAAAAACCTATATGGAGTGGCTCACAACTGCTTGAACTCCAGTACCAAGGGATAGTGATACTTAGTGATACCTTCTTCTGGATTCCGTGGGTACCACCAGGCTTGCATGTGATGTATATGTGTGTGTGTGTGTGTGTGTGTGTGTGTGTGTGTGTGTGTGTGTGTGTGTGTGTGTATATATATATATATATATATATATATATATATATATATATAGAGAGAGAGAGAGAGAGAGAGAGAGAGAGAGCGTATGCACAGGTAGTAGGTGGTTTGAATAGGTATGGCCCCCTAGGCTCATGTGTATAAATGTCTGGTCCATAGAGAGTGGCACTATTAGGAGGTGTGGCCTTACTGGAGTAGGTATGACCTTGTTGGAGGAAGTGTGTCACTAGTGGGGTTGAGGGGCTGGGGTTTCGATGTCTCATACATTCAAACTATGCCCAGTGTGGGACACAACCTCTTTCTGCTGCCTGTGGATCAAGATGTAGAACTCACAGCTCCTTCTGGAGCACCATGCCTACCTGCATGCTGCCATGCTTCTGGCTGTGATGGTAATGGACTAAATGGTAAGCCAGCCCAGATGAAATGTTTTCCTTTATAAGGGCTGTGTTCATGGTGTCTCTTTACAGAAACCAAACCCTAACTAAGAAGCAGGTTCTTGCATATCCACAAAAATAAAAATGTCTTTAAAAAAATTAATTGCTTTAAGTAAACATAGCAACTTAACTTAATGTGGGTGCATAGGAGTAAAGCCAGGGACACGTGAGCAAAACACGGACAATAGGAAATAAACCATCTATATTGGTTTGTTAATTATAGAGAATGTAACATATTAATAAAAGGTGTGTAGAATGATAGTGACTGAATCCAAAATGTATGAGAACGCTGAACCGTAATCTCGCTGTAAATTCAAAATCATTCTCAAATAATACATTTTAGTTTTTCAAAGGTATAACTTTTGGGGAAGAAAAAAAAGGAATTTGCTGGTCTGTTATATACTTAAGAAATACCCTGGGAAATCTCTGATGGCTTTTCCTTCAGTCTCTACTCCACACTTTGTCTCCATATTTCCTCCTGTGAGTATTTTGTTCCCCCTTCTAAGAAGGACTGAGGCATCCATACTTTGATCTTCCTTCTTCTTGAGCTTCATGTGGTTTGTGAATTGTATCTTGGGTATTCCGAGCTTTTGGGCTAATATCCACTTATCGGTGAGTGCACACCATGTATGTTCTTTTGTGATTGGCTACCTCACTCATTATGATATTTTCTAGTTCCATCCATTTGCCTAAGAATTTCATGAAGTTGTTATTTTTAATAGCTGAGTAGTACTCCATTCTGTAAATACTACATTTTCTGTATCCAATCCTGTGATGAAGGACATGTGGGTTCTTTCCAGCTTCTGGCTATTATAAATAAAACTGCTATGAACATAGTGGAGCATGTGTTCTTGTTATATGTTGGAGCATCTTTGGGGTTTATGCCTAGGAGTGGTATAACTGGGTCCTCAGGTAATACAATGTCTAATTTTCTGAGGAACCACCAGATTGATTTCCTGAGTGGCTGTAACAGCTTGCAATCCCACCAATGATTCAGGAGTGTTCCTCTTTTTCCACATCCTCTCCAGCATCTGCTGTCACCTGAGTTTTTTGATCTTAGCCATTCTGACTGGTGTGAAGTAGAATCGCAGGGTTGTTTTGATTTGCATTTTCTGGGGATCCATCCCATATACAGTTACCAAACCCAGACACTATTGGGGATGCCAAGAAGTGCATGTTGACAGGAGTCTTATATAGCTATCTCCTAAGAGGCTTTGCCAGAGCCTGACAAATACAGAGGTGGATACTTGCAGCCAACTATTGGACTGAGAACGGGGTCCCCAATGGAGGAGTTAGAGAAAGGACTGAAGGAGCTGAAGGGGTTTGCAACCCGATAGGAAGAACAACAATATCACCAATCAGACTCCCCCCAAAGATCCCAGGGACCAAGCCACCAACCAAGGAGTATACTTGCAGGGACCCATGGCTCCAGCCGCATATGTAGCAGAGGGTGGCCTTGTAGTGCATCAGTGGGAGGAGAGGCCCTTGGTCATATGAAGGCTCAATGCTCCCGTGTAGGGAAGTGCAAGGGCAGGGAGGTGGGAGGTAGTGGGTGGGTGGGTGGGTGGCAGAGCACCCTCATAGAAGCAGGGGGAGGGGGGAGGGGATAGGAGTTTTCCAGAGGGGAAACCTGGAAAGGGGATAAATCTGAAATGTAAATTTAAAAAAATCCAATAAAAGTAAAGAAAAAAGAAAGAAAGAAATAGCCTAGTGTATTCTTTAAGCAGTTTTATTTTAAGTCATGGGCATTTTAACTTAGAGAAAAACACACAAAAATATTTTTAAAGATACCTCACTGTAGACAACTGTCTGAGTACTCGATATTTTTATTCTGCAGATTCTCTTTAAAACTAGTCTTAATTACAACCAATTGCATTGGCCCTGTCAAGTTGCTTTTAGTAGCTATTCTAGTAATCGGATCTGTAGAGATAGATTTTGGGTAGTGCAGGTGCCTAGAGTGGAGGTGTAAGATCAGGAGCTGCTTGTCCACGGAGCCAGCGTGACAACTTAGGTTGGGGGCTGAGCGTTAGCAGGGCAGACTAATATTATTAAGTCATGCTTTTTAAGCAGGGACAATTAATTGTTCGTCTCCTGGGTTCGTTAGCAACACTGAAAGACATTTTTGGCTGTCACATCTTTGGTGATAAGAAGAAAGAAAAAATGCTACTAGCATCTAATAGAACATGGACAGACACTGTACTCATCATTCACTACACACAACAACTCACTATTCATATGAAGAATCCACCCTGGACCAAACTGTAGAGTCTCTAAGTTGAATAGCACACATAGAGAGGGGCTTAACCAACGTGTACTCCCACTTCCTGTCCTTAGAGGAGCTGGTGATCTTCTGAAGTTATGAGCAATGTATAGTACCTTCAATCTTATTAAACGATGTTTACTCATCGTCAGCCAAATCTTACCTGTACTTAAAATTCAATCCCAAGAACCCAGGTAAAACTATTAATCATGAGTGAGTTGCCCATATTTACTGGGGGACATGAAGGTAGGTTTAAGATAAAACTCTGTAACATGTTATGATGTAAGAAAGAGGGAGAGAAGAGAGAGGTGAGAGAGAGAAAGAGAGAGAGAGTTGAATCACCCACAAAGCTAAATTCTAAATTTTAATGACGTTTTAGCTCAACATTCTATATTTTCAGAACTCTTATTCTTTATACGATCACTCAAGTGATTTTTTTGGAAAAAAAATAAAGCATGAGATGTCACTGCCATGAACCTCTCCTCCTTTCACATGCAATTAATGGTGCCAAGTTTCGTGGTTTTTTTTTTTCATTTTTGCATGATCATAAGGCTGGTTCAGGCTGTCTGAGTGCTAGCTTATAAATCAGAAAATGAAAGGTTAAATTCCTTTTTTGCTTAGTGAAGCACACTCTGTAAAAGTCTTAGCCAGACTAATAGAAGCATTCATAAAGATGCTAGTAATAATTCAGGAGTTCATTGGCCAAATAGCATATGCCAATCAGTTTCTTCAATAGACTGTAACATTACCTCACTTAGTTCACCTCAGCAGCTCTATGTGGGCCATACTACTATTATAGCTCTTATCTGGGAAACTGTTACCTAAGAGTAGAAACTTTGATGCATCCACAGAGGCTTGGTAAACATGGGGGATAGAGAGGGCCTGTATCAGATGTCTCCATTTCCCCAATGCTTTTTTATTCTGCACCAAGACCAAGCTCTCTCTGAACCTTATACGTCAACTTTCATACTCACATAATAATAATAATAATAATAATAATAATATAATAATAGATAATGAGGCGGTTGGTTTGAATAGGAATGGCCTCTGGAGGATCATAAATTTGAATGCTTGGTCATTAGGGAGTGGTACTACTTGAGACGGGTTGGGACGTGAGGCCTTGTTGAAGAAGGTGTGGCGGCGGCGGTGGAAATAAGTCATTTAGGTGGGCTTCAGAAGATCAATTGAGGCTCAGTGTCTCACTCTTCCTGCTGCCATGCTCCCCGTAAGCAACTGTGAGCAAGCCTAGTTAAACGTATTTTTTTAATGTAAGAGTTGCCACAGTCACGGTATCTCTTCACAGCAGTACAACACTAAGACAAATGCTCATTTGAGGTGGACGGCATAGGAATACGTCTTTTTAATTTTTTAAAAAAATCATGTGTGCATGCATGTGCCTATTTGTCCATATGTTTACTTACTACATGGATATTGGTGACCATGGAGACCAGAAGAGGACCTTGGATCTCTTGCAGCTACAGTTATAGGCACATAGAAGCCACTCCATGAGTCTGCCAGAAACGAAATGTGGGTCCTCTGCAGGAGCAGGAAGTGTGCTCTCTACCACTGAGCTATCCCAGCCCAGGAATATTTCTTTAACAGAAGGTATAGAGCAGAGAATCAACATCAAATCCTTCACTGGAAACTATCCCTTGGACTCCACAAGCCAGACTTGCACCATTAAATGTCTTTTTTTTTTTTTATTTAAAGATGTCATAAAAAATTTCTAAAGCGTAGAAGATGATACTGGAATGAGTAACCTCGGTTGGCTTTGTTGGAATACTCAACACTCCCAAAGACGGCAAAGTCCCTGTGTGCTCTTGGTTTATGTCTTCACCCCTCCCCGTCTCCAACCGTTATCATCCTCCTTCACTTCATCCAGGTGGACCACCTTCTGGGATGTTTTCTGAACCATTTCAACCTCAAGGACAAGGAAGTTTACATTCAAAGCTGCTTTTTGTGTCCCTCGAGAGGAAGAAGACAACATACCACGAGATTACACTGGGTGAAAAGGATGGTGTGGGTTTGATCTGATACTCTTTTCGTGTGCTCATGCCCAGACAAGTTAGGCACAATACGTATCCCTCAGTCCCAACCCCCACAGAAACCTATCCACCTGCTTGTCATATCAGTTACAGGAAATGGAAACTCATCCCTACCCATCACTCCATAGACAGCCTCTCCCTCATTCCTTCAGTTTTGTTCTGAACAGGGCTCTTCTTCAGTTCCGTTCTTCAGATCAGGAGGGTGTGCACCATAAGCTATTCATCTCTAGGCCTAACGGGTGGCCAGAGAGTGACTCCAAGTTGGGTGTGGACAGCGCTTAGAGGCACGGACTTGAGACAGAACAGGAAACCCTTTATTTACCACGCAGATCCTACAGCACAAACTGCTCTCAAAAGCTCTTTCCACCCGTGACCGGTGACCGCACAGTGGGTGCTGACCTCGGCTAACACTTGCCAGGGAGTTTCCCACAAGAATGATGGGGTGTGGCTACTGTGCAACCTCCCTGTTGTGTAGGTCAGCACTTTCACTGTCTTCTGCAAGTCAAATGCAGACTTTGGTTCAAGCAGCAGAAAGCAGACCAAACCTGTGGAGAATATCTGGTTGGTGCCTATCAAAGCACCAGCACAGGAAACAGTGGTCAGACTGCAGAGATGGTGCCCGCCCCTTCCTCGGATCCAGAGAGTGCTCCTCAGAGCACTGTGGTGGTTGGAATATGTTTGGCCCAATTAGAAGGAAGTGCATCACTGCTGGGGTAGGCTTTGAGCCCCTCCTCCAAGAAGCCTGGGAGTCATTCCGTTCCCAGATGCCTTTGGGGCAGGGTGTAGAGCTCCCTGCTCCTCCTGCACCATTACTGCCTGGACACTGCCATGCTCCCACTTTGATGATAATAGACTGAACCACTGAACCTGTAAACCATCCCAAGTAAATGTCGTTCTTTATAAGAGTTGCCTTGGTCATGGTATCTCTTCATAGCAACGGAAACCCTAAAACAAGCACCTTCATGTGGACAGTCTCCCCGTGCTGAAAAAACAACCCCTAATAAAACCTGACTTGGTATTGTTTGCCTTTCATTGTGTTTATAATAATTGAGCAAAAAGAAAAAAAAAAAAGCCAAATCATGGGTTAATGCCCATGCAAGCATGAACTCTAGGGACTAGTTGCAACACAGAATGGATGGATCCAGGGATGGGAAGACAAGAGCCCTGAGGTCAGACATCCTGCTGTCTCCCCCAATGCCTCTTTGTGCCACAAAGAATTTCAAGAAGTCTAAGAATTCCAAATTCGAAGTCAGCCTTCCAGGTTGGTTCAAAGGATCGTTTGTCAAGGTGGGTGGGTAGGAACAACTGTTCACTCCATGCTTTCTTATGACTTGTATTTACCTGAGGGTTGTCATTGTACTATGATCCTGGAACTCCGTCACTTTAGGGGAGAACCTGATATTATGGGCTTGTTAATGCTGATTCTCAGTCTTCAAACAAAAAGCCTATGTCCTTCAATTACTTATAGCCAATTACCTTCTGGGAATGGCCACTCTATCCACTCTGTCTTAAACAGCTCTTCAAATGTGAGCTAGCCACTCTCTATTTTCTTTATTTTATCTACAGAGCTTGTGTAATTTTTTTCCTCACTCCTTGGGTCTCTATGCCCATCGGAAACAAAGATTTTGTATTCTTGCTTCAAATTGCTGTCCTGATGTCTAGAACCAGTGTTCAATAAATCCCTGTTTAACAAAAGACTAGTGGAATACAGAATATAACAAAGAAATTGTTAAATAGTATATATATTTTATATATAATATATTTAATGCATTAAATATATTTAGATAAAAATAGAATTTTTATATTTTCCTTTTCCTTTAATGTATATTTGTGTGTTCATATTCATAAGCATGTGTACATCTATATGTGTCTGTGCATACAGAACTGTGTGCACATGTATTTTGTAGCCCAAAGTTGATGTCGGGCATATTCCCCTATTATTCATTCACTTTATGCTTTAAGGAAATATCTCTCAGTCAAACCAAGAGCTCACGGGTTGGCTACTCTAGGCAGCTGGCTTGTTCTGGGGATCCCTTGAACCAGCATAATTAAAGGAGGATGCATACCCACCCAGAATTTATCTGGGTTCTGGTGATCCAAAATCAGGTCTTCCTTGAGCAGCAAATGATTGTTTGCATAATAATAAATATTGAATATAATGTTTGTTGAAGATCAGTGCACAATCTTCTCCTATTTTGTCAACTTTACAGCCAGTTAATCAGTCACACCATAGACAGTTACTGTAATGAGAGAGAGAGAGGAGAGAGAGAGAGAGAGAGAGAAAGAGAGAGGAGACAAAACTCATTTATCTGTATTGTGTTAAGCAACATGCAACCACAGTATTTCGTACATTTTCCTACTTATGAAGAACATTGTGGATATACTGTAAGAGCGAGAAGTCCAAGATGTACGCTGTTAAATGATGCCATCTATATATGAGAGGGCGCCCATAAAAGGGCATCTCAAGCCAGAAACATTAACTTTTAAATGAATGGCCTAGACTTTCTGCCCCCACGGAAAACTCAGACCATAGCTGGATCACAGTGAATAAAAGCTGCTATCTTACTCCATACATGAGGACAGGAGAGATCAGCAGAATATTAGAATGATACCTGTGTATCAGGATGGTTTGAGTCTAACTTTGACCAAAAGGTGTTATGCAGAATAATCCAGATTTTGTGAACATACCAATGAGAATCTATATCTGTGCCAAAGCATTTCTTATAGGAAGAAACAATAGTGTGTGTGTGTGTGTGTGTGTGTGTGTGTGTGTGTGTGTGTGTGTGTAATTCAAATGAAGTTCCAGTTATAGCACCTGGGGTGATAATGCTCCCCACCAAAAGCCATAAACTATCCAACAAAAATCTCAATGCTAAACATCGGAAACCTCCTTTGGAGTTATTGGTTAGAGGAGTCCAAGAGACTCACAAAATAGAGGTTTTTGCCTTGGCTGCGTACCAGACGTAAAGGTCTGACGACGTTGCTGAAGAAATCCCACACTATAGACATAGGACTTGGAAGAATTGAGCTGAAATTGAGCTGGAAGCCTCTTCCCTGAGGACAAGCCCTTCTAGCACCCAAAGGTATGATTCAAGCTGCCGAGGGAGAAGAGCAATTGGTCATGCATCCCACACGGCTCTAAAGCCTGTCAAGGCACAGCAATGACCTGCAAGGCAAGGTATGGTGCCAACACTCAAACCTCGGCAGAGATCACCGGCCACAGAGTTTGATGTCAGGTCTGCTCAGGCAGGAATAATTCATGCCTGGGACCGTGATGCTAGCTTAACTACCTGTTACTACTCAGATTGTGTAGCCTGGAAAAGAACCTACTATTGCCTTGCTTCTAAAGCAAATTTCAAACACCGTCTAAATATTAATTCAATTAAATATTAATCCTTGTACCCACAGACGACTGTGGTTCTCACCCCGTATCAAAGAAGCTTCTCCTTATACACTGCAGACATCATCCCAGAAATCCACAGCTGGTCCAGCTACGCAGACTGACTGTGAGTTACACATCACCAACTGATAGACCTTCAACAAAATCCCCAGAGTCTCAGATTGGATCCAATGCGAATAACGTCGATATTATCAATCCTTATAGATGTTTAATGTACTCCTGTCTTTTTAAACTTTTATATACAGGGACTGTGATCATTTACCCTCATCATTTTTCCTAAGATTTATTTTCATTTTTATCTAGGTGTCTTATTTGTAGTCTCAACAACTTGAGCGAAGCCCAGTGAGCAAAACTGTTGGCACACGCAGTAAGTGTGTGTTGGGCTTGCTCGTAAAAAGGCCAAGATGTATTTTCCAAAGTGATATCTTCCCATGCTCACGAGCCTTGTGTGACAGTTCTAAAGTTTTCCTCATCACTTATCAGTAATATTGGGACTTGTTTTCTCATTTGTATTATCTATTCTCCTATATTATATTTACAGTATTTCTTTAGGATATATCCAGGCAAGGGGATCTCAATTGCCTTGTAGGATCACCTGGACCTTAGATTCCAAGAGAAATCTCATTTCATAAACAAAACTTCAGTAGCTTGTTTCTGCCTTTTAATAATGGCTACAACCTTACCCTTAACTATTTTCTGTGATGCAGGCCATTGAAAGCACCTTTAAAAATCTAAGTGACAAGTTCAAATAGCCCTTAACTGGAGACCAGAGTCAATAATTTCATTCCTTATTCTTAAAGCACCCTCTCCTTACCCTTTGGAAATGCTCTGAACTCAGTTCCTTTTGGGTATCTGGGGCAGTTGTCTGTCAGTGGTTCAGAAGAAAATTCAATCCATTATTCAGAAAAATTAAACTCAGAGATCCCCTTGCTAATCATCAGCCAAACTTCTTGACATAGGAATGGAAGCAGCATTAAAAATGGGAATGTTAAGACTTTATAAGAGGGGGAACTTTTTGAAGTCCCAACTTTGAAGCATCGAGGGCATTCCAGCTCTATCCAACACAATTCACTTGATGCTACCCAGTCACTACCACATAAATTACCCCTCAGTTCTTTTTCTTACAAGGCTTATCTCAATTAAGCTGTTTCCCCGTGGCTTTGAACTTTTTTGAGCAAAAGAAAAGAGAGATAAAGTCTGTGGGTTACGTTTATAATAAGTTAAGTTCTTTCTCAATGAATTTTCCATGACATCTGTTTAGGAAAATCATGGGATATACCAAAATGAGATAATAACAGGGTTTTAGATTTATCAAAGGCTGCCTTACCCTCACACACAGCTTAGTTCACCATTGTGTGGGAGGACACTCATGTGTTATCAAAGGCATAGTCAGTAAAAGAAAACTGCTTCAAACAACAACAACAACAACAATAACAACAACAACAATAACAACAACAATAACAACAACAATAACAATAACAACAACAACAATAACAACAACAACAAAAGTCCCTGAATTCTCACTAAAACATGGAGCTATCAAAGCTTAGCCATCCTGATAAATCTGTCTGTTTCGTTCTTCTGTGATTGTATTGTCTGGACTTAACTAGGTTGAGTTGGACTTGAAAACACATTTACAGAAGGTTCCTCATGACAACCTGCTTTTGGAAGACGCTCCTTTAGGGTCATGAAGATGAGGCTTTACTCTGAAACTTTTGTAGCAGGTCCCCGTGCCCTGGGTCAGAACCTGATTGGAGCAGAGCTGAGACTCTCTAGGAAGAGTGTGACAAGGAGTTTTTCAGTCAAGTGTGCCCTGGCTGATGCTCATATCATTGCACAGTTTGGAGAAATACGTGTTTTGCTCGCTAGATGTTTTCAAATGCTACTTAGTTTGCTGTTACATAGGAACTCTGCAGATTAGCAGATTTATAATCTGAGCAGTGACTCTGAGGTGACATATGCTTTTCCACCTCTGTGGTCACATTAACAGCATGTTATTTGATTTCATTTTTAACCAAAAGTTCTCTGACTATTCCAAAAGTGCTGACTATTAGTGATATTCATAAATACCCATATGTATAGAGTGGTATCCCATCACCCCCTGGTTTTATTTTCTACAGTTTCAAGTAACCTGGCCAATCACTGTTCAAAAATATTAAATGGGAGAGCTGGCATTTAGTTTAGTTGACAATGTGCATGCCTGGTTTGTGTGAAACACAGGGCTCAGTCCCCAGAACTACCTAAACTGGGCGTGGTTATGTGTACCGTCAACCTATCACTCAGGAAATGGAGTCAGAGGATTCAGAAGTTTACATCTACCTAAGCTACGTAGACCACATCTCAAAATATTAAATAGAAAAATACCATAAATATAAAATTGGCAAGATACTGTCATTCTAAGTGGGATAGTAGTAGACCCGTTCATAACATTTTTAGACTTATGACGAACAGTTGGAAAGGTATGGAGCATAGAGAAAATACTAAATAGCAAATATTAAAACAATTCTTTTTAAACATCGTAATATTTGTTTTGTAGGGGTACGTGTGCCGTGACACGTGTCAGAGGAGAGAGGACAACTTCCTGGAGTCAGTTCTCTAATTGCACGATGTGGGTCCTAGGGAATCGAACTCAGGTTGTAACGCTTGGCAAACATCACCTGTATCACCAAGCTCATGTCACGGGTCCTGCCCTACTTCTGCATTAGACCCTAAACATACATTTTCCACCTCTAGGGCTTGTCTTTGCATCCCAGATTCCAATCGTTTCAACTGATTTCCAGTGAATTGTGCATTTAGGAAATCAGCCCTACTTCCTACTAGGTAGTACTCCTTTAAGGCAGCAATTCAGTTTGTGGGATAATCATTTAAAGCAAATGCTTTATTTCCTGTGCCTTCTCTATTCGCTTGTTATCACACCTAACCAATCTCAACAGCCATTTCGAAAAAGTTCATATGACTGTTTTGATAAGACAATTTATTGGGCTTGGTTAAGTGTAATGTGTATAAGTTCAAAATAAGACCCTATCTCAAAATATTAAATAGAAAAAAATGCCATAAATATGAAATTTACAAAACACTGCAATGAAAACTCTTGACTTTTCTCATGACAAAACTCGAGACGTTAAGTGACTAGTTTCCTAGAGTCAGTGTGTGGCAGGACTGTGGCGGGAACCTCGGTCTGTAGGGTACAGGCTAGGCACAACATACGTTACACCTCTGCCACACCACCTCCAGGATGTGTGTTTTGCATTCAAGACTCAAAAAGTAGGAAAAGATGGGCCAGAGAGATAGCTCGGTGGTTAAGAATTTCTACAGAGGACTGGATTTGGTTTCTAATACTCATACTGACAGTTCAAAATAGCTTGTAACCACAGCTGCGGGGGGTCCAGTGCCCTCTTCTGCCTTCTTTGGATATGTGTATATACTCACAAACACACACAGTATAGCATAACAACAGTGCTCTGAGGGACTGAGTTCTGGGGTGAGAAGACAAATGGATTTCCTATAAATTACATGAACAGCACTGTCTTCCTGCAACTAAATACCTGAAATAATCCTCAGGGTAAGGAAAAAGTTTATTCGTCCCATGGTTTTTGGATTCTCAGCCCATGGCTGCTTTGCACCTATGCTTTGAGCCTGTGGATTTATAGTTTGCTACAGTGTGAGGAAGTGGCAGAAGGGGCCTCCCCTTCATGGTTTCCGGGAAGTGATAAAAGAGATAAGGCCCCAGGACCCACTTTAAAGACATACCATCAATGACATAACTTCCTTTCTCTAAGCTCCACCTCCTAAAGCGCCCACCCCCATCTCTCCCAGTGGGATACTCATCAAAACACATGGATCTTTGGGGAAAACCATTCAAACCAACACAGCCTTCATAGGAAAAGTACAGAAATCCAAGCACACAGATATAGCCAAAGTGTGTCCAGCTACAGTTAGTACTCAAATAAGGAGCTTAATGTTTAAACCAAAAGCTCTCTAGCTTGAGGAGAAAGATATTTCTTGTAGGCCTGTGTTGTGAAACAAAACATTTCCTAGAAGATTTAACACACTCATCCATTCACCCCAGATAGAGAATCTATGACTGACCAAAGTATAGATACCACCAACTTCCAGCTTAGTGAACCAATGGGTTTTACTATGGTTACTTACAGGACTGTGGGTGAGAGAATACTTACAGGGGTAGCAATGACTCACTGACAGCTGTCTCACCCAAGCTGAACCCAGCATGGGTGACAATTCACAAAGCCGGGAATCTGGAGCAAACTACCCAGCCTGCAGGCAGCTCAAAGGACTGGAGAGCATCTTTCTGTGTGCCTCAGTTGGTCTATACCTCTTCCAAGCAGTTAGCTAGTTTCTTTGCAGATTTTCTCCTCTGAAAGTCTTCTTTGCAGCTTGGCTCTTCTGAAGAACTCTCAGCTTTTATTGCTTACTCTGGCAGGGAGAGGCCTAGTAAATCTGGTCAGTTTCAGGAACTTCCTGTTTTGGGTTATTCATTTTCCTAATTAAGGAGCCCCCTGAAAGATGTAATGCTTCAGTCTCAGAGGGATCTGTTGTGCAACCTGTTATGTCCCACTTCTAGAGTAGGATAGGAAGATGAAGATGACTATGTGATGGGAAATCATGTTTTACCCATGAACTGGTAAGGAAACAAAAGATGCTCTGTGTCTAGAAATAGGTTGCACACTTAATGTCCTTGAACCATTCAGAATAATCTGTGTCTATAATGTTAGAATCAATAAGAGAGAGATGCAAACAGAGTCCAGATGTCTGGCAGCTACATATGTCATCTTTAAAACTATGATAATTAATATCTGTGGGATGTAATGTTTGAGAAATCACCATATTTAGTTAATTAGGCATCAGTGCATAAATATTAATAATAAAAATCAAAACATCAGTTATATAAAACATCCACTCAAGAGACTTTGCAACCATAAACTTAATCCTACCCAATGTCCCAATTTTTATTCCTATGTAACATTGAATGGCCAACCAAGTTTTCATTCTCTTTGAAAGCCAAGCCTCTTATGCTTCTTTGAGTGCTTATTCCACAGGCTCATAAATTTTTAGGTTTTTGTTGATAGGATACATTAAAAAAAAAAAAAACAACCTAAGCTTATATGCTGTGGGCCATCATTGATGGAGGCCAGGCCAGGAGTTCAAGCAGGAACCTGGAGACTTGAACTTCAATAAACCCTTCTATCCTCAAGCTGGCTTTCGGTCGTGTCCTTATATGATTTAGTTATGTACACTCTTCTGCTGTGATGGCGAAGGGACTTCCTCTGACTGATCCTGACCCCTCTTCTATCCTTATTTGAATTCAGGGAACAGCATCATCATCATCAGAAGCAATGACTGAGAGCCAACATCTTAGAACCTTTCTTCTTACATTGTCTACTCAGACTTTGTTTTTTCTCTGGGGGTTGGAGGTTGTTCTATGTTTTAGGTTTTTATTGTTTTGTTTTGTTTTGTTTTGTTTTTGTCTTTTCACTCCTTAAAATAGTTGAAAGTAAAAAAGCTTTGGAAAAATACAGTTATGACTCCAATTTCTAATCCTTATTACTTGACCAGAGCCAATAGCGATATTAACTAACAGAATTTTTAAACTATGTTCTGCTGAAAGAAATTTTTGAAAGTAACGTGAAAGACTCAACGGTCGCCACTTTTGAAATGGACAGTGGTGGAATTCTGTCTGTGAAGTTTGTTGCTAGCTCAACCTAGCATAGGGAAACGGTGCACAGGGCAGGCTCTTGAAATGGAGCAGAGCAGTTCTCTGCTATGGAGATCAAAGGCGATTTCACAAGTGAGCACCTGAAATAATATGAAGAGGGTGATTAATGCACTCCCTCCCTGGTGTTTCTCATTTAGCCCTCAACCCCCACATTATCTCTTTACTGAGACGGCTGTGTATCGCTGAAATGGCGGGAGCTTAAAACAATAATTTTTTATGAAAAATAAAAGGTGGTATGGTTGCCAAATATTGAACAAGCTCCTAGAAAATATTCTGGTTTAGTTCAACTCGAAATTTGGCCCAACATGAGAGAATTCGTTTGATTGTTGGTTGCTTGCCTTTATGAACCTGGAGCAGGTTTGGAAAAAGAGTTTGATCCCACGGGACAGCCTTGGATTGTTCTTTCTGTGTGGCTACGTGTTTTTAATCGAGGCCCTTGATTGGGAATAGAAGAGTTCCGCACCCTGTTTGGTTTATCTTTGCCATTGTGGTTTTCCTTCCCTCTCTTTGTAACAATTAGCACCTACTCTCATATAGATAGACTCCCGAAATACTACTGCTATCAGTTATTCATAAGTTTTAAGACTTATTTATCTTATTTCACATGTATGATTATTTTGTGTGTGTGTGTGTGTGTGTGTGTGTGTGTGTGTGTGTGCACATATAACAAATGCCCTGTGCTCATGGAAGTCAGATGAAAGCATTAAATGCTCTTCAGGAAGACCCAAGTTCAAGTCTCAGAACCCCTGACTTCACAACCACATGCAGTTCCAGTTTCAGGGAATCTGGAATTGTATTTTGAACATATTCGCTCCTCCCTTAACTTCTCTTAGGTTTGCTCATTCTTCTCTTCCACCAACTTTGTACCCACTACACACACTCTTTAAAATTAACTCATTAAGTCAAATCTCTTATAGACTCTTGACCAATTTCCACTGAAATTTCATTGATCTACCAGGGACTATACCTTAAAAAAAATCTTCTCCAAGTTCTTATTGATTGCTAATATGCCTTAGCGTGGGTGGAACCTTTTGTCATCTATCTTAGTCAGGGCTTCTACTCCTGCACAAACATCAGGACCAAGAAGCAAGTTGGGGAGGAAAGGGTTTATTCAGCTGACACGTCCATGTTGCTGTTTCATCACCAAAGGAAGTCAGGACTGGAACTCAAGCAGGTCAGGAAGCAGGAGCTGATGCAGAGGCCATGGAGGGATGTTTCTTACTGGCTTGCTTCCCCTGGCTTGCTCAGCTTGCTTTCTTATAGAACCCAAGACCACCAGCCCAGGGATGGCACCACCCACAATGGGCTGTGTCCTCCCCCCTTGACCACTAGTTGAGGAAATGCCTTACAGCTGGATCTCATGGAGGCATTTCCTTAACTGAGGCTCCTTTCTCTGTAATAATTCCAGCTTGTGTCAAGTTGACACACAAAACCAGTCAGTACACCATCTCGGCTCTCTACGCCATGATTTTGTCCAGCCTCTGCTTTCACTGGTGTATGCAGTCCAAACCGCTATGAACTTGTAAGAGCAACTGCCCAGCTGTATCTATAAAGCACAATGTCCTTGTGGCCATCCACCGACTCTGGATCTTACTCTCTTCCCACCTCCTCTTCTGCAATAGCCCCTGAGCCTTGGGAGGAGGGTGTATGCCATAAATATCCAAATTTGTGTTAAGCATTCCATACTCTAATTTCTTATCTTTTCAGTTCTTCTCTACATATTAATCACTGTCTACTGAGAAAAAAAATAAAACTTCTTATGAGTTTGGGAGATATACTAATCTATGATTATAGCACTAAGGTACTAAAAAATACTATTTGTTGAAAATACTGTCACCGAGTTTTGCACATGTCTTTTTGTTGTTTACTTGTAGATTTTATCTTATATTCTATTGACATATGTATCTCTCTAATGACACTCCATCGGTACTGATACCTTACCAATTATATCACTCTTTTGATTACTGTGTCTATACAATAAAAAGCATCAGAAAGAATGGTCCCTATTATCTTCTCCTGACTACTTGTGCACATGAGGACTCTCCCACAAAGATCAGTCTACACAATCAGGAATTGTGACAGAAAGACAGAAAGTGACTGGTTACTTCCTGGAAATAGCATGGAAGCCTGTCCCCACTAATGCCTATGTTTTAGCTGGTACTAAGTTTTAAACTAAGTTTTGGACCCCTTTCAAATCTGTGAAAACACTAGTCAAAATCCTCTCATAGATAGTAATTACAGAGGGGACATTGGCTTTTGATTTCATGTAATTGAGTTTAGAACAAAAACATCAAAACGATAACAGAAGTAAACATGGTACTGTTCTAGTTTTCCAGATAAGAAATGAGAAGAGTTGTCCATGGCCATGAATGCTCTTCTCTATGTATTCAGTCTAAGCGGTCTTGTAACAAATAAAAGAACACAGATGCATACGTAGAGCACAGTATTTTGACACAGAAAATACATTTCTTAAGGACACACACTGTCTTCAACTAGTTTGTAGTTCAGTATCCCAGGCAAGTATCCATAACTATTCCTTTCATATGATAACTCCCATTCATATGATGTATCCCTTTCTAGGCAAGATGCTAATGGCTAGAATTCATTCCTCATTAGTTGTTGCTGTCTCAAATTTGAATGCTGTATGGACTCATGAGGCATTCGTCTTTGCATACTTCAGTTACTGAATATTCCAGATAAATGTCACATAAATCAATTAACCTGAATTCTTGTGAATGTATTTGTGTTACTCTAGATCCAAATAGATCCAAATAGATCCAAATAGATCCAAATGCACATGTCTTTATCTGCATTAGAAACTTTGATAAAATTTTCAATCCTTAACTGAAAATACGTGATCAGAAGCAGAGAGGAAATGTCAGGGACCTCACCACATGCTCAGTTCGAGATGCTCAGCTTCTGAATCCTGCATTTGAATAGGAATTTTAAGGTATCAAATCCTCAACAACGAAAGACAGTTCTAAAAACTTAAATCAACGATAAACCGTCCAAAACAAAGAAAACTCAAAGAGCCTAGAAGCTGAATTCCATGTTCACATCATTTCAATTTTAAAAGCGTAAATTCAGTGTAAGACTTAGAATATTTCACAGAAGAGAATTGGGTTCAGAGAAAGACACTGTATTAAGTCAACATTTTTGCTTTGAAACTTGTTCCCTATTCTAAGGCGAACACCCAGCCCGTCAATGTTAGTATGAGATCCTGAGATCCAAGGAGCTCCAGCATAGTGCAGTCTCCCAGAATGAGTAAGCATTAGCTTCCAGATGCAGATTTTTGGAGGATGAATTTTTTCCTAGAACTTCAGTTAAAAAAATTCTTCTTGCTCATTTTTACCTTTATTTATTTATTATCTTTCTTGTCAGACCTGTGGTTTTGTCATTTAATCTTCCGCTTCCTCCCCCTCCCCACCCCACCGCAGTTCCCAACCCCTGACTACTTGTCCACATGAGAACTCTCACACAAGGGTCAGTCAACATATTGTAGGAAGTGTGACAGAAAGATAGAAGGTGACTGCTTACTTCTTGGAAATAGTGAATGGAAGACTGTCCCCACTAACGCCTATATTTAAAGATAGGGACGTGACTGTACATAAGGCTAGCCCAGCACCGTGTTCCTATACACATTCAGGTATGAGATTTCCCCAGATGATATGCCCAAGGCTAGAAACAGGAGCTCACACATTTAAAAAGTACATTGTCAAGATACACAAACATACAGGGTATGTTGCAAGAGTTGCAAAGCAGAGAAGATTACTAATGTCTTAGGCTCTGGAAGTATTATTTTGCAAGATTTACCGCAATAGTTCTTTTACTAAGGGCAATTTGCCTCCCAGGGACCATTTGGCAAAGCTTACAGACATTTTTGGTTGTCACAGTTGAGACAGAGTCAGTGTGGTGGGGCAATTTACTCTCACTTAGTACCAAGAGGTCACGGATGCTCCTAAACACTACACAAAGCAGAGGGCGCCTACCTTCAAGAAGAATTCATTTTTTTCACTCCAAATGTAAATAAAGGCCAACAGCGGGGGGGAAACCGCTTTCAAAATATAAATTGTGTAGACATACAGATGAACTTTAAGAAGGTCTAGGTCAATGATTGAGTTCATTTTGTGGAAAATATCAGATATCCCTAGCTAAGAACGGGACATTCTTGACACCTCACTTCCCCAGCCTATCAGTGAATACATTCCAAGATTTCTATTGCCACATCATAAAAATATACTCCTTATTTTATTTCCAGGATGGACTACAGGGAGAAAGCTGTGAGTTGCCTCAATAAATTCCAGACGACATCAGTAACTAGATCGTAATACTCTTCGCTTCAGAAAAAGCAGCGAACTTCTCGGGAAATTTCCCTTTTCGGCAAAACCAAAAGCCTGCAAGTGAGTCTGCATTCAAGCTGATAGGTAATGGTGTTTTAACGAGGCTTTGATGAGTCCCTCTAAGTCGTGAAGGAGTCACCAGGTTGGAAAGCTATAAACATCACGCGATAAAATCAACATTATTTTTAATTGCTTCCTCTCCGCATCATCCCATGCTTGTAGAGGAAAAGAGAAGGATGTCCAAAGCATCATTTACAGTTTCAAACGACTTTCTACTCCTGCCTGTTCTCATTCTGGGGTGCTTCTACACAGAGCGAAAATAAATTGAGATATAAACCCACGAGGAGATGATCTATTATCTGACACATGTTCTCGAAGTTATATAATAAGCTATCTTTATCCTTGGTCATATCGCTCCTTCCAGGTATGACTGTTAATAGGGAAGACCAGACCTGCAGAGCTTGTCTCTGACTGTGAGAGTCAAGGTTTATTCTTCACTATAGTCAGGATGTGTATAAACACTGAGGCTGCACCGAGAATAATTCTAGGAACTCATCCAATTCCATCTCTTTCCAAAAGTG